>NW_027185394.1:2214357-2219357 GCF_022577435.1 Embiotoca jacksoni | reverse complement strand
GAAAATTAGCGACGCTTATGACAATATTTATGCGTTCATTCATTTAAAAGAAAAAAAAAGCCAAAGGGATCATTCAGGTTGAATTTTTCATCAGAGCAGAAGATTTAGTGGTTTTTTTTGTTTTTTTAATCTTTTGTTTTCATACACGTCATGATTTATTTCAAAATTTGCTGTTTTCACTCCGTTATTGTGAGAATATTTGGTCCAGGATTAATGCTGCTGAGTTAATGGGATATCATCTTTCAATGGGTGAAAATCATCAGGAGAGATCGTATGACATCATGAAATAATGGCACAGGAAGTAATTAAACAAATATCAGAGGAACCAGTTTTAAAGTTGCAATAAATACAGTAAATGTAAAAATCCCGAGAACGGGAAAAAAAGACGGGTCTGAAGAAATAAATGTACAAACAAATGACATAAATATTCCTAGTTTGTAATAATCAACTTAAAAATAATAGAAGATAATGTTGTTTTACAGTTAAAGTTGACCCTGATAAATAATTCAAAACAAAAAGCTTTAAACTTCACGGCTGCAGTTTAAACTGTCGTCGAGACTTTTAAGATTCATTCATACATCTTTGTGTTGTTTTTTTCTGCGAATATCTTTGTGTGAATTTTTAGTCGAGGATATTTTTCTTTCTCTTACTTCGTCACAGCGTCGTTTCAGAGGGAATATATTTCACTGTTTTTCTGTTTTGGCAATAGATGTTATGACTGAATGACTTTAGGTGGATTCCTGTCGGACTGGTTCACCGCTGAGTCAGCATTTGAGAGGCGGCAGGGTGTTATAGTTGATGGAATAATAATAATAATAATAAACTTTATTTGTATGCAGCTCAAAGTGCTTCACAGCAAGAAAATTACATGCAGCGAAAAAAACAGATATAAAGGAACATTTAGAAATATAGAAAATAAATTAGATGCATGAAAAACAAATACAATTAAACACAAATCGAGTTAAAATATAAAATTTCAAGTGCAGGAGAGTAATTATCTTGCGTACTGAGACGACCTGGACGTCGTCACTTCAATCTCTTAATCCAAATGTTTGGGCTTTGGCTGGTTAATCAAACCTCATTATTTACTTGTTTACTTTACAACTAACAAGTTGTTTGACAAGTTCAGGATATTTTATTCGGGAGACATGCTGACGACACGCAGCTAACGTAGAAAACTCAGTTCAGTTTTCATCACTTTCCACTTCCTGTGTCCTCGAAGGACCAAAGGGAGACGAGCATTGAACGGTACACTGATGGTGGTGGTGGTGGTGGGGGGGGGGGGGGGGGGGTGTGAGGGAGAGAGAGAGAGAGAGAGAGAGAGGTGTGGGAAGTGTAATGAGGTATATTGGATAACACTGGTGCTAAATTTAGCCCCAGAGTTGGGTTTCAGCAGCCAGGGTGAGAGGGGGGAAGGGGGAGCAGCGAAGGAAAAGTGTGTGTGTGGGGGGGGGTACACAAGTGATTAGTGCTGAGTCGGGTTTCCTCGGTCACGATGGTGTCAATCATCACTGAGAGGTGTGGATATTGCATTGTGGGATTGCCACGGCAACCACTTTCTACATAGTGCATAAGGTCTACTAAAAAAAGAAAAAAGAAAGAAAGTCAGTTCACCATTGAGTAACTGATGATGCTGACAGACATCTGAAGCATCTCATGGAAGCAGACTAAATATTTCACATATGAGTCACACAGAAGCCGGTTTATTTTCCTTATTAAGCTCCGCCCCCTCACATCAGCCTAGTTCCAGTCTCTGACTCTGGTTTAACTCTGTCGTGTGTCGTCATTCAGTTACATCACGTTCATGCTGGTCGGTCAAATCTGACTGCTGTTAAATTAATTAATTCGTATTTTGGGCTTTTTTGTTTATTATGTATGAAATTAACATGAAATTTGAACGGATACCGTTTTCTTTTATTATTTGAGCCTTTATGACTTTCTAGTGACCTCTAGTGTCCCGATGTGGTTATTGTTTCATTTATCGAGGAGAACTTTCACTTTGTTTTTTTATACGAAATTGCATCTTTAAAAACATTTACGGTTTCAAAAGCGTCATATTTTTTATCTAAAATAAAAAAAAATAGTCTACAGTTTGTTAGTGCTCTCTTGATACGTTTCTCAATTAATTAAATGGTAAAAATAAAAACTTTTAGAAAAAACTATATACAAAAAAACAAATAGAATTTAAATAAATAAATACAGCTTGGAAAAAGGAAGGAAGCAGAAAATCACATTCACATTTAACATCTCTTCCTCAAGAAATGACTCAAAACCATGAGATTGATTATTACAAATATTTGCCAATGATGATTGGTTGTCCGCTGCTTGATTGACAGCTCTATGGGGAGTACCAGGAGCACCACGGGGGCTCCGGCCGGCGGGAGGCCACGCGGCTGCTGACGGAGAGGCAGATCAGGAAGCACGGCAGCGGCCCCCCCCCGCGGCCACGGCCGGCCGCGCCACGGCCACCCCGGCAACCGCCGCGGCCAGAACGGCTACCACGGTCGCCACGGACACCAGCACGGCAGGCCGAGGAACCGGCGGCGGTCCAACGCGGGAGCCGAGGAGGACGCGGCCGAACCGGACCTGGCGTCGTCGGCGGAGAAGGAGCGCTCCTTCACCAAGTGTCGAGGTGAGGAGTCCTGACAAGGGGGGGGGCGGGGGTGTCACCGCCGCCGGGACGTGGACGGATGCTGCATTTGGTCCTCTTAATGTGTCTTCTTCTGTGGTTTTTGTTTGTTTGTTTTTAAAACAGACTGCATAGCACGGGTGCAGCGCTTCCTGGTGACCCGGCTGGGAGAGGACTGGATCTTCCTGGTTCTGCTGGGCTTCACCATGGCGCTGGTCAGCTGGACGATGGACTACGCCAGCGCCAAGAGCCTGCAAGGTAAAAAAAACAACAAAAAAAAACATCTTCATCTCTCGTTTCTTTTTCCCTATAACGATATTCTCCCTCCTTCTCTCCTCCGGTGTGCTTTTCCTTTCTTCCTCTTTCCTCCTCCCGTCCTCCTGTCCTCCTCCCGTCCTCCTGTCCTCCTCCCGTCCTCCCGTCCTCCCGTCCTCCCTCTTCAAGCCTATAAGTGGATTCACGGCGAGCTGCGGGGGAACATCCCCCTGCAGTTCCTGGCCTGGGTCTCCTATCCCCTGATCTTCATCCTCTTCTCCTCCCTCTTCTGTCACCTGGTCGCCCCTCAAGCCATCGGTCCGTACCTCCCGTCCTCCTCCTGTCTTTGTCCTCGTGTTGTCTCTCCTCCTCACCTGACCTGTAGTGAAGTAGAATATTTTATGATTTGATAAAGCTCTCAGGATCTCCTCTGTGACTTTCAGTTTAGGTAAATCTGACATTTAGAGGACCTCATTTCACTCTTTTCAAACTCATTTTTATTGTGTAGCTTTCGTCAACTGAGTCCACACGTGAGGCGTTTAAGGGACACTGGTAAATTCTAGCTTCGGAGTATTACCCGTTAACCTTTCCTGATTTGACCCCTCGAGTAGTCACCGAACCAGGAAGCTTAGAGATGTGAGGTTTTGCAAACGTGATGAACCCTGTAAGGTGTTTTTTGTGTGTGTGACTCTAAACCACCTCTGCCTCCCTTCCTGTCTCAGGTTCTGGTATCCCGGAGCTGAAGACCATCCTGAGAGGCGTGGTGCTGAAGGAGTATCTGACTCTAAAGGCCTTCGTAGCCAAAGTCATCGGTCTGACCGCCGCCCTGGGGAGCGGCATGCCCGTCGGCAAAGAGGTGGAAAAAAATTAAAATAAATCGATTGACAAATTTACTTGTTTTTTTTAGTTGTTGTTTTTTTTTTTTTTGACTTTGTTTCCATTTGAATTCTCCTGCTTCCTTCAGGGCCCGTTCGTTCACATCGCCAGCATCTGCGCGGCCGTCCTCAGCCGCTTCATGTCCTTCTTTTCGGGAGTTTATCAGGTAAGCTGATGTCAGGAAACAACGTCTGACCTTCTGAAGTCGTAACAATTTTCCCGAAATAAAGAATTGGAAACAAATTCAACGAATTACACGTCTCCCGTCACGATCACGGTATAAACGGCAACCACGGGTGTGATTATAAAACACGTGTCGTCCACGTGTGTGTTGTTGTGTGTGTTGTTGTGTGTGTGTTGTCCGTCCTCTCCGGATCAGTAGAACCCGTACTGCTACACGGACATCCTGACAGTGGGCTGTGCCGTCGGCGTCGGCTGCTGCTTCGGCACGCCGCTCGGAGGTAACGCAGATTCTTCATCCCTTTCTAAAGCTCAAAATGTCTTCACGGGAAGCATCGAGTTATTTGTTATGTCTCGGTCTTTTTGGACGTGTTTTGACGGCTCTTCCCGTCAGGTGTGCTCTTCAGCATCGAGGTGACGTCCACCTACTTCGCCGTGAGGAACTACTGGAGGGGATACTTCGCCGCCACCTTCAGCGCCTTCATCTTCAGAGTGCTGTCCGTGTTTAACAAGGATGCAGGTACGACTACATCTGTGTGTGTGTGTGTGTGTGTGTGCGTGTGCGTGTGCGTGTGTGTGTGTGTGTCATGAGACTTTTTCAAACAGGCGCTAGAGGGCGCCGTTGCTCCAGTATCCACGGTGACGCTGACCACATCACAGAGCTACGTCCTGCTTTTTCCCACCAGATGGCGTCCTCCTCCAACTCTGTAGCAGCAGGGTGGGAAAGCCGGACCTCTCTTCTTCAATCTTGGGACAAATCAAATGAACATTTTTTTTTTTTTATTCCACACTAAAACAAATTAATTTCCCACATAAACTAGGAGAAAAAAAACAAACCCTCCTTTTTAAGGGAGAAAAACCGACAGAACCGGGCTCAGAAGTGGGCGGAGCATCTGCCTCGAACTGGTTGTGGGTGAGAGGGGGAGAGCAGAGAGAGAAAAGGACAGAATAGAGATCTAAAACCATGAACTGTTGATTAATTTGACAAAAAAAAACAACAACACCCGATGACATAAACTTCCCCACTTCCTGTTTTTTCTTCCTCTTCCAGTGACCATCA
>NW_027185394.1:2146857-2206857 GCF_022577435.1 Embiotoca jacksoni | reverse complement strand
AACACCTGCAGCCCTCGTTGTCCTGTTCTTCATTATCCAGAAATATTCTCCTTTGTTTTTTGGTGCCCGTTTTATTTTTTGCCCATTTGAAACCATAAACCTCAATTTGAAAATGTTCTTCTTTGTTCAGTTTTCTTGTTCCTAAGATTCTTATTATGATTGAAATTCATATTTGAGGAATCGGTGTTTACGTGTTGCCGTTTTCCTGTTTTTGTTTTGTGGAGTTTGACCTTTAACAGTTCTCCAGTTTAAGATATTCATTGTTAGCAGCAAGTAAACAGCTTCAAAACTAATTCATTTAGTTCTGAATGTGTGTGTTTATTTATGGTATTAAAATGTGTCCCGTGAAGTTGTTAAACTTTTAAATGAGACCAGACTGCAGGGAGTCCGTGAAAAATGGAAACGCAACGCAGGAATTTTTTTTTAGTTTCTTTAACACTGATGTATTATATTATATTATATTATATTATATTATATTATATTATATTATATTATATATTAAAGTGTCATTTTAGGCTGTTTTAATTTTACAACCACTTCTTTTCTAACAGATTGTGTATGAAGGAAAAATGCTTGAGGTACAAAGTGGGTGATTTATTGCATCAGCCTCTCCACCATCTGCTCTTACTAGAAAACACGGAGCTCTGGTTGCTCTGATGGATTCACGTATTTTACAGTAAAATGCCACGAGCTCTTATTTTGAAAATCTATTCATCTTGTCGCTCTTTTTTCCATCCCCTGCCTGTAGGAGCTGCGTTCGGCCGGCTGGTGGGGGAGATCATGGCCTCCCTGTTTCCTCACGGCATCTTGTTCGACGGCATCCTCTACCGCATCATCCCCGGAGGGTACGCAGTCATTGGTCAGTCTCCTGCTCCGCCTCTTATATAGCTCCTCCCATCCGTTTGGTTTTGTCAGGATGTCGACAACTTGTGTGGACAAAGTAGTTTGAAAAGTGTCCATAAATCGTTCTGATATCAGATTTAACTCATGAAATCCAGTCTTACCTCGTATATGTCTGGAACCTCTGTATAACTGGAGGGCTTTTAATTTGAAAATCTCTTCATAGCTCCGCCCAATTGCTGCTGCAGTCCAGCTGAAAATATTGTATTTATGTTATTTGACCTCATTTCTGAGCAGCTGTTTTGTTTCCAGCTCAGTGTGAGAGTCTCTGCTGTGTTTCTGTCCTCTGATCTCTGCATGCCTCACTGTGGGCGGAGCTTAAACCTCTGCTGTGTTTCTGTCCTCTGATCTCTGCATGTCTCACTGTGGGCGGAGCTCCACCTTCTGCGATTGGTGAGATCGCTCCATGCGTTAATCCATCACCTTGATAGCGCCGCTCTCTCAGACAGATTAATAAAATCTATAAATCTATAAAAATTCCATGGTGAGTTGGAGACTCCTGGTTTAATGGAATCAATCTACATCCTCCTAAAATATCCAATAAGATTTAATCAGTTCAAATCATCAACAAATCACTGTTGAATATTTAAAAACTCATATCATCAAAGCATTCCTGCCAAGCTGTCCTCCTCCTCTTCCTCTTCCTCCTCCTCCTCCTCCTCCTCTTCCTCTTCCTCTTCCTCCTCCTCCTCCTCCTCTGGTCGTCTTCCCTCTCTACTGTCACTTCTCTCATCTTCCTCCTCCTCCTCCTCTTCCTCCTGTCAGCCCCTCCGGTCTTCACTCGTTGTCAGGTTGTCCTCCCCAACCTTAATCTTCCTCACCCCCCCCCTTTCGCCCCCCCACCACCCTTTCTTTGTCACCCCCCCCTTTCCTCCTCTTCCTCCTTTCCATCAGAGCATGTGGTGGCTTCGCTCTGACAGTTAAATGTCACCGTGGGTTTGCTCCGCTGTCCTCACCTCAGTCGCTGACCCAGAAAACGTGGCCTCCCCCCCCCCCACCCAGCTGTCCTACAAAAGTCCATCTCTCCGCTTTCTCCCCTTCTTCCCGCTCCTTTATCATTTTTTTTAAAAAATTTTTGTATCCCCAATATTTGTATTTACTTAACCTGTGTGTGCTTCCTGTCCCCCTCAAGTATCTTCCCAGTAATCTGTGTTGTGTCGCAACTCTTTTTAAAATCGTTCTTTTCTCCTCCGTTCATTTTCTCGATTCTCCTTTTTTTTTCTTCTTTCCTTCTTTTGATCTCACACCTGTTGAGCCACTTTTTCTTCATCGTCCTTCTCTTCCTCCTCGTCCGCCCTTTCCCCCTCCGTATTCCTCCCTCCATCTCGTCCGATCTCAGGAGCGGCGGCGCTGACCGGGGCGGTGACTCACACGGTGTCCACGGCGGTGATCTGCTTCGAGCTGACGGGTCAGATCTCCCACATCCTGCCCATGATGGTGGCGGTGATCTTGGCCAACATGGTGGCGCAGGGCCTGCAGCCCTCGCTGTACGACTCCATCATCCAGGTCAAGAAGCTGCCGTACCTGCCGGAGCTCGGCTTCGGACACATGAGGTTGTTTTTTGTTTTTTTTGTGTAAATGTAATTTCACATCCTGCATGATTGCAAAACAAATTCTGTCCCGTAATGAAATCGAAATTTTAAAAACTCCGAGAAGCGTGCGAGAGGATTTTCAGATCAGGTGTTTACCACGTCTCGCTCTCCGTTGCCACAGCCAGTACAACATCTTCGTGGAAGACATCATGGTGACGGAGGTGAAGTTTATTTCCTCTCAGTCGACGTACCGGGAAGTCAAACTGCTGCTGGACTCCTCCTCGCTCAAATCCATCCCGCTGGTCGACTCCAAAGGTAAAAGACTTCTGAGCAAAATGGGATAAAACAAAATGAGAAAAAGGAAACAGAGCCCAAATTATAATATCTAAGGGAGGAATATTTAATTTGTTATTGCTGAGTCGGTAATTCCTCTCCTGTTTCCAGATTCGATGATCCTGTTGGGCAGCATCGACCGGGTGGAGCTTCTGGCTCTCTGCGACTGGTGGTTGTCTCCGGAGAGGAGGCTCCTGATGCAGGTGAGGAAAACCTCTTCCCACTCAGATACGCTCCTTTATTTCAATTTCAATTATTTGACACACGAATGTCATATTTCCATCATTTTCCACCACAGTAGACTGTTCGTTTTGATTATTGGTACCTATCAGTCAGTCATTTCTATTATTTAAGTTGACATTTTAAGTCATATAGCTTTTTTTTATTTATTTTTTTATTATATATCTATTGTTTACAAAGCCTGAAAGACAAAACAGAAATGTTATATTTATTTATATGATCCAAATATTTGATGCCAATAAAAAGGCTTTTCTTCCTTTTGTGTTTTTAAACTATTATTAGGCTTTAATAATGATAAGAATAATAATTTAAATACTGAACAGAAAAATGTAATGACTGTGATCAGCCCTTTAATTCAGCTTCATTAAATCAATATACATGATATAATTTTGAAGAGTTCATGTGGAAAGTTTTTTTAATTTTTAATTTATTTGAAGATAAATTACAAAGATTTATACTTTTTTCCTCTCGTTACGTATGATAATGGAGAATGTAAGGATACTATAGTTGCTGTGGTTAATTTCTGTATTCAGATATTTTTACAGTACGAACTGGATCAGAACCTCTTCTACTTTATTGTTGTGATGAAATCAGTCTGAAATGACAAAGTGAAACATTGAGGTCAGATTTCTTGTCATTTAAAATGTGCAACGCTGGAAATCAGCATGAAAATAAACACATTCATCTTCCTCAATAAACTCCAGAATGATAAATAATTGAAAAAGATTTCATGAATGTTTCACCTGTTGAAAGACTTCATGGTATTATTTACTGCACTGACAGGAAGTCAGATCACATTTCTCTCTCATTGTTATATCTGGCTCAAGTGTCTCTTCAGTTTCCTGGAGCTCCTCCCATGATGCATTGAGACTCCACTCTGTCTTTTGCAGTTTTAATCTTAGTTTTGTATTGTTTTGATGTTGCTGATTCGCTTGCAGTCTTTACAATTGTAGAATATATTGGGAGGATGTTCAGTGATGATTTTAGACAAGTACAAACAGGCAGCTGCTGCAATGTGTCAGTTTGGGCTCCAGCAAAGAAAATCAAACATTATTCTGGATTTAAAAGTCAAAACTAGAAACGTCTGTCTCTTATATTTCTTTTAACGCGGCTAAAAAATAAAGTTCCCAGTGTGTTGAAACGCTTTCTCGGCTCTGAACGCGCCGGCGCCACTAATGTGTTTTAATTGTTTGTTTTTTCCTGGATGTGAGTTCAGGGTCGCAGCCTACAGGAGCAGAACCTGTCGCACAAACACAGCTGGGAGTCCTTCGCCTTTGTGGATGAGGAGGAGGAGGAGGAGGAGGAGGAGGAGGAAGAGGAGGAAGAGGAAGAGGAGGAGGAAGAGGTGGGCTTCTGATTCATGTAATAATGCTGCTTTTTTTTTTTCTTTTTTTCTTTTTTTTTACCATCAGTTGTTTTCGTTTCAGGTTGAACTATTCTTATACAAGTAGTTCCAAATCCAGCGATCTGATTGGTCAACTGAACATTTGCAACAAATCAAATCCCTAGAAAATATCACTCCGCCTTCTCAATGGGAATATATCACTAAAATTAAATTTCATACATTATGGAATATAGTGTTGTTTCTACTTGCTATAGGTCTATTAACTGTGACCCATTTGGTCCTTTTTGGTCGCTCCGAGCACCCGTACTGTGCTGTATCACCACGGATAGTCGCACACTTACAATCCTAGCGGCGGGTAGCTTGAACCGGTTTGATTTTAACACGACACAAAAATACACAAGTCCATCGATATCTTTATTCATCAGATATCTTTGTTACAGGCAGACTGAGCTAGCTGAGCAGTTTAGTGTTTCTACGAGCTGTATTTATTCAGTTTGATCTCTAAAGAGCATTAAAATGGAGTAGAAATCCTCTCTGTTGCTAGGGCCGTCGCTAAGGAGTCGGCCTACTTCCCGGCGTTGTAAACATCGCGCACATTTATGTAAGAGGAAACGAAGATCGCCCGAAACAAAAACGTTTAGTGATGTTTTGAGAGCGGAATTGCTCCACGATATAAATACATATTTTATTTTAGTCGGTAACTTCCTGCAGTGACGTCGGTAGTTGTTGTGGTCCGCAGGGCGCTCCGGTCCAGGAGGAGAGGAACGGCCCGCTGCCTCCCCCGAAGCCCCCGGAGCCGTCGTCCAATCACACGGTTCCCGTTCCCGGTGAGTAGATTTTGGATACCTTCTCCTGAGGTTAGAGAAGGACAGAGGTTTCCTGAAGCGAACAGCCAGTTCGACGTGGAAACAAAAACATTTCCGAATCTCCCCCGGTTTCCTTTTTTATCTCCGTGACACTGGTGCAGCTGCGTGACTCGGAGGCTCGGGCCTTATGGGGCTCGTCACAGTAATATTGATTCCTTCAGACAAGCTCTGCTCACTAGGATGATGTAATAGGATTCACTCAACCCCCCCTCTTTTTTTTTTTTTTTTCTCTTCTCCTCAGATAAAAAAAGAAATATGTCAACAGAGATGACTCAGCATTTAGTCACGTCCCAGATGGTGTTTGAAGCTCGTCGGGGTTTCTCGTATGTGCAAAGTAGATTAAGAGCCCACGAGGACGCAGAGAGTCTGAACGAAGGAGAACCCGTCGGGACCCAGAAACTACGCGATGTTACGTAAAAGTTGGAAAACAAAAAAACAGCGTTAACGTTAACGAGAAGCCCACGCCGGTGTTTCCCTCGATCGTCGTCTGGGAAACGAAAATCTTAACGTGCTCATAGAACTGTAGTTACGTTCAGTAACTACTGCAGCCGAGCAATTTTGTCATCGTTTACATAAAAGACGCTTGTTCAGCCGGTTTGGGTGGAGCTCAGCTATGTGAGCAAATGTTCTCGGCACACTTTCATTTTTGTCAAAGTAGCTCTAAGAGGACTCTTAATCTGTCTACTTGTGAAACAGTCCGATTACAGAGGTCGTCTTTTAAAACTCCATCCTCGCGTCTCAAGTTGTTGACTCGGCTGTAGACAACAACAACAACAACAACAACAACAATCGTAGGTTCCCACCATCCC
Source organism: Embiotoca jacksoni (assembly GCF_022577435.1). Lineage (NCBI taxonomy): Eukaryota > Metazoa > Chordata > Actinopteri > Embiotocidae > Embiotoca > Embiotoca jacksoni. The sequence continues at coordinate 2,200,832 of NW_027185394.1, read as the reverse complement.
CACTTAGTGGATTTTGGCTCCCTGCGAATCCCCCCCCCCCCCCCCCAAAAAAAAAAAAAAAAAAAAAATTGGCACAAATTAGATGTTTCTCTGCTTGAGTTGTGGTCACAAAAAAAACACGTGTAACTCAAATGGGTTTTTTTCTGCCCGTTCAGCGGTTTAAGAACCAGTTAGCTCTCTCGTGGAGAATAATTCCCTCCGAAGGTCGTCTGGTATCCTGCTGCTCCGCAGACGTACCCTCGGGCCAATTACTGGACTAAATAAAAACATTAAAACTCGTCTATTTTATTAATTTGTCAGCCTTTTGACACAGTGAGCCAGACTGATGCCAACGTGCTTGTTTGTCTCGGCCCCTCAACAGATGTCAAATTAATAACTTTGCAAACCCTTAACGGCAGCGAGGGGAAGGTTTGGCAGCGTGTTCGCCGCACGTAACCAGATGGTGTGTGTGTGTGTGTGTGTGTGTGTGTGTGTGTGTGTGTGTGTGTGTGTGTGTGTGTGTGTGAGTGTGTCTATTATGGCACAGTAAACTCCTCAACAACAGCAACAACAACAACAACAACAACAACACAGCCTCCCGGAGAAACGGTATCCAGGCAACAACAATGAGGGGTTTCTTGGTGTCTAGCAGTCTCCTAAAAGAAAAGAAAGATCTCCATTCGCAGTCGAGTTATTTTCTCCACAGCTGCATTTGTATAATTTATTGACCTTCAACCGCTGTGTCTCCTTCTTCTCTCTCTCTCTCTCTCTCTCTCTCTCGCTCAGGCAAACGTCCTCTTCAGTCTGTGAGGAAAACACTCAGAAATCTCTTCAACTCGAAGAGCAGACAGACGGAGGGACAGCCGCAGGTGTGTGTGTGTGTGTGTGTGTGTGTGTGTGTGTGTGTGTGTGTGTGTGTGTGGATGCACGTTCCTGAGCGTTTTCTGTGTGTTTGATGTCTTCGTGGCCTTTTTCCGGGTCCGAAAAATGGTTCTGATCCAGAAGTGTCTTTAGCTGCAATACCACCGAGTGCCACTAGAGGCCGGCTCCAAAAAGCCTCCATAGACTCCCATTCAACTTCTCTCATCAAATACAAAGTCAAAAGTCAAAGTACAGATCCACCACTGGCTCCTCCCCCAGCTCGTCCAAATATGGTCACTTCCTGCTCCAAACCGCTCCGAACTGGCAAAGATGGCGACGGACAGAATCTGAACTGGAGGATTCATAACGTTCACAAACCAACGTGACGTCACTGCTGACTGCCGCTTGCTTTAACATGTAAAACATAAATTAATTATATAATAATAGTTTACTGGTAGAATGCAACTGGTAGTCTGTCAGTGAGTATTAAAAAAAACAATTTACAAGTCCTTCAACGTTTGTCAGGCTGCTCTCCGATTGGTTGTTTCTGATTTTCAGACCCCTCCTCTCTTTTATTGGTAGCGAATCGCGAATTTGTTTTACATTTTTTTCTTTAATCTAATGTGATCGGACAACTGTCGACGCCATCGATGTCATCCCCAAACACACATCCTCTACAGCGGCTCTGCTCCAATTTAAATATTTATCCTTTTTTTTTTTTTTCGCCGGGTGAATTTTTTATTACGGGGTGTCTGATTTCTATTCAGGTAGACGCACACTTGATGTGATTGACAGCGGCGCATGAATACACAAACTGCCCCCCCCCACCGCACCCCCTCCTTCCTCCTCCCACCTCCTCCCATGTCCTCAGACAAACTCCCCGAAGTCGAGCATCTTTTTCTTTTCAGCGCCTCTCTCATATGGAAATGCGGAAGGCAGATACTGGAGGCTGGTAGTTATTACATTCAGCTCCGGCTCGCGGGGGGAAACCAATACATGTCATCCACAGGAATGAAAACCAACACTGAAATAAAAAAAAAGCGTATGCTTGTAAAAAGCTTGGCAAGATTAGAATTTGATTTCAGCTGCACCCACTGCTGCGGTGTGAATTACCGGTCTGATTTCTCTATTAGGCTTTCTGGATTCAATCCTATTCCTCCACGGGGATTGTTTTTACATCCGCCACAAGCCTACGAGCCTTGAGAGGAGGAGGAGGAGGTGGGGAGGAGGGGGGGGGGTTATTGGAACCAGCAATCAAAGCCAAAACCAAGGCTTGGATATGGTTTCTGTGAATCAGGTGTTTTGTCTACTTCACCAGCTCCTGATGGCATCTAAACCCAACACTGACTTACAGATTTTATCAAACATTTATTTTTAATTTTTTATGAATGAGTATATTTGTGTCGCAGTCGTAGTGGGAAAAGACTGGAGCTTACTCAAAAAAAAAAAACTAAAAAGAGGCTAAAACCTCTCAGCTGATGTATTATTATTTGAGGAAGTTGATGTAATTTGTGTGCCTTCAAGGACAGAAACAAATCGACCTGCCTTGAAAGTGGAGCGAATGAATGAGGGAAGGAAATTACCAACTAGAAGGCCGACCTCCACAAAGGAGCTTAAAGTGCACAATTCACATTTCGACGCAGGAGTAGAAGCTTTTTTTTATTTTTATTTATTTATGTTTACACTGTCCCTTTGTGTTCCATAACTTCTGCTTGCTGTAGTAAGTAAATACAGGTGTATCCCAGAGGTTGGTGTGATTCTGGAATGGCCTACGTTTTTGTTTTTGTTGTTTTCCCCCCGATTGAACTTTACTGCCATCTGCTGGACTTTACCATGTATTGCATTACGTATAGACCTCATTGTTAATTGTCTGAAATATCTCTGATGTTTTTCTTCCTCTTTGTGTCTCCAGGAACTTTTTCCTCCTCCGCTGTCGGACACGATGACACCAGACGAGGTGCGCTGATGATTTGGAGGGATGATGGATGGATTTGCATTATTTTACCGAGATGTCCGCTTAATTATCAAAATACTCACACACGTGTTGAGACACCAAACATTGTCCCGTCACAAGCCGCTAAGGTGGAGGAAAATAAGTCTTTACAGTTTACAGCAAGGACTGAGTTTTTAGGTGATTTAAGAATCGCAGTCAAAATTCAATTTAATGTGGGACGATATCATTGATGATCTGTTTGGGTAAAAAAATTATGTTTAACAATCCTGTCATTGAGTGGCGGGCGGGGCGTAGTGTCCTCGGGTTCTCCTTCCCAGCTTGTCCAAATATGGTCATTCAGAAATCTCCCCGCATGAGCTGATGTCATTAAAAAATTAGAAATTCCGATGAGGTACATCAGTCGTTTAGTTTTGATTTAATGTGTCTCCGCCAAACATTCATCCCATCGATTTCGACTTCTCGCCAGTTTTTTTTTTGGTTTTCTCTCCTCGACGAGACACGACGTAAGCAGATCCCCAATTATTAGCATTCAAATCCTCGTCAAATGTAGGTCGCCGGCGTCAGAGATGTGTGTCACACTCGAGGAGGAGACTCAGAAGTGGAGCACTTTTAACGGCGGCGTGTACACAGACAGAATATTAAATCTTTTTATGACATCGTCTGCTTGGCGCGCTCCCAAAAAACACCCTGTAAATTCTACCGGACCGCCTCGCAGGTCTAAAATCCATAGAGACTCAGAGGTGTCAGACATGCAAGGACAGCAGCTCTGGGTTTCAAGGTGTTTCTGTCATTGGGAACTCATTACTCAGCTCAGTGTTTACAGGTTGTTGTTTTTTATTGTTGCCACATGTATTTAATCATTATGCAAAACATTTTTAAATGACTCATGAAAACAAAACCGTGTCACATTTCCCTTTCGGGCCGAAACTCGTACGTGACTTTCCTTTTCTTTTTCTTTTTTCTTTTATTCGCCGCCCGCAGATCAAAGCGTGGGAAGAGGCGGAGACTGACAAGCCGATGGAGATCGATGAGATCCGAGTGGACCCGTCCCCTTTCCAGCTGGTGGAGAGAACGTCGTTGCACAAGGTGTGTGTGTGTGTGTGTGTGTGTGTGGACAGCAGTGTAAACCATGTTTGACAGAACCTCGTTCCCTCGCTGTGATTCGATTTCCATTAACAAAAAAATAAATAAAACAGAAGGTTGAATCGGGGGGGGGGCCACAGCGTGATATTCGTGTTTTCAAAACGGTTTTAGCTCTAATAGTTTATTGATTGGAAAAATTAAAGATAAACACTTTTTTGTTTTTCTCGTAAAATCATTTGAAAAACCAATTTTATTTTTAATGGTTTGGTTCTCAACCGTTGGCGTCCAGGTGGGGTTCCTTTATGTTTCCCCAACAGAATGAAGTCCACATGAAAGCGACTATACTGGAATTAAGATAGTAGAAATTATTGACCTTTTTTCCTTTTATTATTATAAATTAAATTATATTTTTATATATATTTTTATATTCTTCAAATTTGGCGCTCACATTCACATGGACTCAAAGAGCACCTCGATAGAGTTTGGGGGGTCAAAGGTCACTCACTAAACTTATTTGTGGACATAACTGAAGAATTAATTTGCTAATTGCGAAACACAAGTGAAGTGATGATATTTTAAATCCAAGAGGTCACAGGTCAACTTAACTGTGACATCATCATGTTCTGCAGAGGCCCTTTTTTCTATCCATTATTCAGCAACATAACCTCAGACTGCATGTAAGTGCTTGAAGCTGCAATACCACCGAGTGCCACTAGAGGTCGGCTCCGAAAAGCCTCCACAGACTCCCATTCAACTTCCCGTTAAATTCAAAGTCAATACGTTTCTATCACAAGTTCTTTCGGCTTTGCTTGCAGAAGTCACTCCTTCGGACTGGACAGATTCCCGTAAAGTCCTTTAAACTTTATATGAGGCGGGACCAGACACAAATCGCAGTAAATCTAGTTTTTTTTTTACCCCGTTTTAAATCTCTGTCAAAATTGGAAAATGTAATTTTCCTGTTGGTTTTTTCACACTTTTATGGAGGTTTTGAAGGACGCTGCATCATCTGTCATCTCTCTGTTGCCACGGAAAATAGTATCGATCCGAGGGTTGTTGTTTTTTTTGTGTGTAAGAAATGCTCATTATTCCTCTCGATGGAAACATCAATTACAAATCAGTCACTTTTGGTCTTTAACCGGCAGGTGGTTGTGGAAGCTGCTCGTCTGTTGTCGTTGCAGATAATCATAATAATTCAACCCTTTGGCTGAAACTTTAAAGATATCACAGGACCTTCACGTGTCAAAGAGTTTTGGATATTTTACAGCATCATAAAGAATCACATCAAAAGCCCACGTCATCACCGCTGTCTGCTCTGCGAGCGTCGGGCACCGTGATGACACCTCTGTATTAAATATACTTCATTCTTATTCTTTCAAACAGCTTCATTTCCGTCATTATTAACTTATTTTGAAATATTTCAAGCAAACATGAAAACTATCTTTAAAAAAAAAAAAGAAATACGGAGAAAATGTCAATTCTCTTCCATTTTCATTCAAAACTCTTTATTATTCATTAGCACATAATCCGCGTGAAATTACCCCAGACGGACTCCCTCCAGTTCATTCTTACGTGCTGTAAATTTGCCGCGATAGAGTTTGTCTTTTCTCGCTGGTGTAATTCAAGCCGAAAGGCCTTCGGACTGACTTCAGTCTTTTTGTTGACGTCCCTACCGAGTTGTTTACGTCTGTGACTTCCTATTCAGCCGAGGATGCGAATAACCTTGACGGAGGAGTTAATGGTGCATAATAATACAAAAATTAAAAAACCTCTGAATGGATATAAACACAACAGCTTTTTCATGTTTTGACGAGAGCCCAATCTTATTGACAGAAGTCAGTGTGTCGACGGGTTGTCGGGGGCCACAAGACTCCAAAAAATAACCCCCGATAGACTCCCATTTGTTAGAGCCTAAAAGTGCCTGGTGCAGTCAGGTTTAAGGTGGGCGGGGCTTAGTGTCCCCGTTGTGTTCGTAGCTTCCGGGTCTGAAAAATTAGGTCGATGCAGAAACGCCTTAAAGCTGCAATACCAGCGAGTGCCACTAGAGGTCGGCTCCAAAAAGCCTCCGGCTCCATAGACTCCCATTCAACTTCTCTCATCAAATCCAAAGTGAATAAAATGTGTCCATCAGTTATCTCGGTGTTGTTAGCTAAAGTCACTCCTTCTTATTAGTTTTCTGGAGGTCCATCTGAAAATAATCCCTCATTCATTAGAAAAGAAGATTCAAGAAGACCTGTTTTTGGGGGCGTGTCTCTAAATTAACTGCTTTCACCGGCTCAGGTATCAATATTTTGTGCTGTTATTTTATCCTCTGATGGCGAGCTGGACATCTTTTTCAACTGTTGTTGGGACAAATGAAGGCAAATTAAATGCGTCAAATTGTTATCGAAGATAAGACGAGAAATTACATTTGTCCTTTTGTTTTCTGACATTTTCTCAGAATTAAAAGAATAATACAAAATAATTAGTTGCATCCATAAATTAGTGGTGATTCAGTAAAATCACATTCTGGTCTCTGAATCACTGAATCACTTCACACTGAAATGATAAATATATAAATGACGTTCTTTGAATATAAATCTCCTCATTCTGTTTTTTGTTTCTTTCAGTGACGTCCTGCAGCTTTGATTTATTTTATGTTCTCTCACACGTCATGTTGGAGTTGGTTATTTTGTGTTTTCCTCTTTGATGTATGGAAATATGTTTGAGCAGCACAATTTGGGGATTTAAAAAGAAAAAATCATCATTTCATTGTGACGGTGGATATTGAGAATATTCTGCTCATTCATGTGTTTGAAGTTGATCTTTTTGATCTCTGCAGACCCACACTTTGTTCTCCCTGCTGGGGCTCAGCCACGCTTACGTGACCAGTATCGGCAAACTGGTGGGAGTGGTGGCGCTGAAAGAGGTAAGAAAAAAAACAAAACGTGACTAAACACCACACCTGATTTAAACTTGGCCTCCGCAGTAACAAAACGACGACACCTTGTTGAAAATTAATTTCGGGGGATTAAGAAAGAAGTCGCAGGGAGTCGAGAAACTCGGCGTGTTGTCGTGTTGGAGAACCCGGTTGTCATGGCGCCACAGTTCAACACGCCCCCTTACAGTCGAGTGTTCCTGAGCCCACGCAGCGATTTCCACCGATTCTGTCTTTACCTCGTTTTCTTCTTCTGTCCTGTTTTATTCCTTTACCTCCATCTTTTCTTCTTTTCCATTTTTTTCTAATCTCTTCCTCTCCTCCTGTTTTCCTCTCCTCGTCCTTTATCCCCCTTTTCCCTCCCCCCCCCCCCCCCCCCCCCCCACCCCCCTCCCAATAAAAAGCTCCAGAAGGCCATCGAGGGCTCCACCCGCTCCGGCGTGAGGCTCCGCCCACCTCTGGCCAGCTTCCGCGACATCAGCAACCACAACTCCGTCCCCAAACCTCCACCTTCCTCGTCCACTGCTCCTTCTTCTCCGTGCCCCACCTCCCCCCCCCTCGCCTCAAATCCTCCCTGAGCCCCCGCCTTCCTCCTCAACCCCCCCCCCATCATCATCATCATCATCATCATCATCATCATCGCTGCCCCGAGGGAGAGACGGAGGTGTGGATCGAGGGTGTGACGAGTGAGGTGGAGGAGAGCAGCAGCCTCACCCTCCCTCCCCCCTCCACTCCTCCTCCTCCTCCTCCTCCTCCTCTTCCTCCTCCTCCTCCTCCTTCTCCTCCTCCTCCTCTTTCCTCCTCCTCCATCCCTCTCTCCACCCTGCAGGGACTCCTCGGGGGGGATGAAGACAGCGACGATGAACCAATGGTTTAGTTTACTTGAGTGACGGTTATGTTTTGTTTTTGTTTTTTTATAATGGAAAACTTTTTTTTTAATAGTGTGAGCTTTTTCTTAATTTGTCGCTCCGATCTTTTGGACATTCTTTTTACCTCTTGTCATCCCACTTAAAGAGATTCTGTCTGCTCGCCTCGCAGACCTCCAAACCTAGTTCGTGAGGAACAGTCTGCACTCGTCCTCTTCCCTTAATGAGCTTCGTCTGTGTTTTTTCTGTTGTTTTTTTTAACTCCTTCTGCCTCATTTTCTCTCTCTTAAGGTTTTTTTCACACATTCAGTCTCAGAGCATTTCCCCAGTATGAGTTAAACAGGAGCATATATCCACATCCAAAGCAGTGTTAATGATCCCGTTTTCACCAAGTTGTCCACCAAAAAGATTTTTCCCCGAGTGCGGTTTATTTGGTTATTAATGAAACCACTAAAAACCACAGACTGTATTTAAAAGTGTTCGTAGCTTCCAGGTCTGGAAAATGGTTCTGATGCAGAAGTGTCTTAAGCTGCAATACCACCGAGTGCCACTAGAGGTCGGCTCCAAAAAGCCTCCGGCTCCATAGCGTTTCCATTTGGGGGCGTGTCTGTTTGATTGACAGGCCTGTGGTGCAGTCAGGTTACAGCTATCGGTGGGCGGCACGTAGTATCATCAGGTGTCCAATCAGATCAAGTCAGATCCACCGCTAGCTCCTCCCCCCCAGCTCGTACAAATATGGTCACTTCCTGCTACCAAACCGCTCTGAGCGAGCAAAGATGGCGCTGGACTGAATCTGAACTGGAGGCTTCATAACGGACGACATCACTGCTGGTAAAACGCTGCGCTTGTCACTTTTTACCCAGCCGTCCAACCACAGTGAAGGAGGGGCGGGAAAAATGCCACAAATACTTTGATCGAAAATGAAAGGTCCATTTTAAAAAATTTTATGTTCAATATTTGTTGATAACACAAACTATATGTGAAATTAGCTACTTTTTTTTTTTTTATTCACCGTCACTCCCGCGGATATTCGGTATCATAGCAACCACGGTGCGTCAGAAGGGATGCCTGGCATCTTCAGTTGGAAAAAGCGTCCTAAAACTATTTTAATAAACTAAAACTTAACTCGAGACCCTGAAAATAGTTCTTAAAGCCGCCTGTTCAGAAACAGTTAAAATATCACAAAGTATTGACCTCAAATATTATTTATATTACTCTGTATCTGCTCCCCAAACCACGAAGTGAACCTCTTCACGGTCTCTCCGACCGCTTGTGTCTTAAAAAAAACAAAACGTTTTTTATCGGCTGAGAACAGGAGCTATTGATTTCTTTAACTGACAGCCGACCGTGTGGGGAAGCGGTGGACTTAATGGAGCCGCTCAGTCCGCTGTGGGAAGATCGGCCGAAGCCCCCGCGACGACCTTCAAAAGATTGTGTGCTGACCTTGCGGACGCAGCCTCAGAGCTCATCTCATCACGGTTAAGTTGATAGATGCTGCAGCTGAAGGCGTCTGACGACAGCCACAAAAAAAAAACAACTCAACGCACAGATTTGTTCTGTTTTCCCTAAAAACAGAGACATCCCAGATTTACCTCGAAAATAATTCAAACATGATCAGATCGCACAAAAGAACCAAACACACGACGTCCATAATGCTCCAAAGACGAAGCGTGACGGTCACATAACATGAAGAGATATTCACCGTATTAATGCTTTAATGAGCGTCAATGAATGACTTCTTTATCGATTTCAACATAGAAACCGTCACGGTTGATTACAGGCGGCTCGTGTGACGATTTCCATCCAAAGGTGAAACTTCAGGGCAACAACGACACTGAAAAGTGATTTTTTTTTTTTTATCTTTAATTTTTTACCATAAATGATCACTTAAATGAAGATTGTGAGGAACTGAACTGTCATAAGTAGTTTTATCGCGTGTTGAACAGAACAATTTGAGACCGTAGACTGGATGTAAAAGTGTTCGTCGCTTCCGGGTCTGAAAAATGAGGCCGATGCCTTAAAGCTGCAACACTAAAAAGCCTCCATAGACTCCCATTCAAATGATCTCCTACTAAGATTCAAGAAGACCTGTTTTTGGGGGGCGTGTCCTGTGTGATTGACAGGCCTGTGGTGCAGTCAGGTTACAGCTATCGGTGGGCGGGACAAAGTATCATCAGGTTTCCAATCGGATCGAGTCAGATCCACCGCCGGCTCCTCCCCCACAGCTCGTCCAAATATGGTCACGTCCTGCTACCGAACCGCATTCAAACTAGCAAAGATGGCGTCGGACAAAATCCGAACTCGAGGCTTCGTAACGGACGTTTAACAAACCGACGGGTGACGTCGCTGCTGGTTGCCGTCTCGGAAATAAATAGTTGTCATGGCAACACGTGAGTTAACGATCACGCGTTTACTTACGCGCGACGTTACGATAACCGAACTATTTACCGCGTTTCCATGAACTCCAGTTATCCCGGTTCTGATCAGGGTTGTTTGTTTTTTTTAAGAATCCCCGTTGATGCTCACGTAAACATCAAAGATTTTACAAACTTGAATGATCCCTTTTCTTTCGTCATTCATCATCCAGCTGCTCGTCCACTGTTCTCGTCTCCTCATCTCTCAGGTGCTGCTTTAAAAGTCTTTAAACCCAAACATTTAACGCGACCTTTTTCTCTTCATGTCTGCGTGACTTCAGATGTCTTTGTTTTCTTAAAGGGGTCTGCACACGTCTGTGGTTGTGGTTCATGTATTTATTTATTTTTCTTGTTTCAGTAGATTCTTATCTCGACATTTATAAAAACTGTGAACGATGTAGCTGAATTAAAGTTTCATGTTTAATGCGTTGACTGTTTGACCTCGCTGTGTTTCGACGTGACCTTTCTTCATCCGGGTGGGGGCGGCGCATTTTTAAAAACCTCCGTCGCGGGTACCACGAAGCGGTGAAGTCAGCCGACAAAGGACAGAAACGCTGATCTTTGCTTTAAACGACGACGAAACTTTTTTTAGAAACACAAATTTAAGTATGCGAAACAATTACGGCTTATTTTGACAGTTAATACTCAAAAAAACGTCAGAAAAACACCAACTTCTCGATGCACCTCACCGACTCTTTCTCAGCGTAACCACAACAAAATCAAATCTCTAATCACATATTCCCATTGAAAAGGCGGAGTGATATTTTCTCGTGATGAGTTGTTGTGATTTGTTCCAAATGCTCAGCGGACCAATCACATCTCTGGGTCGGAACTACTTGTCGTATAATTATTGAACCCGACGACGTAACGCTTTTAAACTTTTATTTTGGCGGGGTGACAGTTACCGTATCTTTAATGACTTTTTAATCATCCTACTTTCTAAAGCTGTCACGGATTTTGAAATAAAGGAAATTTCAGACGTTTTAATTAGAACTCTTTTTGAGTGACGTTAGAAAACGTTTCCGTGTGACGCGAAGTCATTTCGAGAAGCGGTGTGATTACACGGCACGACGGACGTCTCGTTTAGTCCGAAACAGTTTTTTCTCATTTTGCCGAGTCGGTCGGCGGCGCGTCGATTTACAGGACGACATGTCGGAGGAACGAGAGGACGAACGGAGGACAGATGATTATCGGAGCGATTAGAGGGCATCCTGGGTCCCGATCGCCGGAGTGTCAGCGAATCGTCCTCTCCAGCAGCTGGAGATGCTTTTAGGGAGATGATGTTAGAAATAATGACCGAGCTCTTCTTCTTCTTTTTTTTTTAAGTGTCTGCAGCCTCACACACACACACACACACACACACACACACACACACACACACACACACACACACGGCCGTAAAATACTTCTTTCTGGTTTGAAGGATTTCTCCCACGATGCCGTTTAATAATAATAATTTAAAATAAAAAACACATCCAACCTTCAACTCTGCAGGACGTTCAGGCCGAATCCACTCTTTGTGTTTATTTTATGTGCTGTTTGTATTTATGTTTAGTTGTTTGTCTCATATCGGATTTTTTTAGGACGGCGAGGACATTGGATTTTTATAAAGAGTTAACTACGTGGGTCGGCGGTGCATTATCTCTACAATCATACGTGTGCTCGTATCGATTTTTTTCATCCCTGAGCGATCAACCTTCAGCATGAGGACGTTTTTTTTGTTTTTTTTTCTGTTACTCACCTCTAAAATAAAAACAACATTGTTTTTAAGAGTTAGTTTTTGGGTTGATGGTTTCACAGCAACGTATAGACGGCGTAGCAACTCTCTGTTTCTGCTCTATCTCCTGCTTTTTCAGGCTTTTTCAGGAATTTCAAGCAAAACCACTATTTGAGGAAAACGAGGGAAAATAAGGAAGATCTAATCGATTTTGGAGATTAAAAACGCCAATTTGAATATTCAAAATTTGTGACCCATCCCTTTATTTCGTTGCAAGATGTATATATATGTGTGTATGTGTCGCATCTTAAAACACGAATGAGGACAGTGATAGTGAGTTACGTGCAACATTTTTTGTAATGAAGAAAACGGCAAAAGCATGAAGAGGGTCTAGAATTTGGAGTCGGCCATCGCTGCTTGGACTCAACGCCCAGAAGGGAAAAACTCCAAACAGTCGGTTCCTCTCGTCTTTTTTCTGAAGCAGCTCCATCATTTAGGAGAAGTTGGGGATTTACACTCTTAAAAACTGCCCACTTGCAGGCAACAACTTGGTTGTTAATGGAACCACCAGCGTTAAAAAATGTTCAACTAAAAACCACCGACTGTTTATAAAAGAGTTCGTAGCTTCAGGTCTGTAAAATGGCTCCAATGCAGAAGTGCTTTAAGCTGCAATACCAGCGAGTGCCACTAGAGGTCGGCTCCAAAAAGCCTCCGGCTCCATAGACTCCCATTCAACTTCTCTCATCAAATCCAAAGTGAATAAAATGTGTCCATCAGTTATCTCGGTGTTGTTAGCTAAAGTCACTCCTTCTTATTAGTTTTCTGGAGGTCCATCTGAAAATAATCCCTCATTCATTAGAAAAGAAGATTCAAGAAGACCTGTTTTTGGAGATCGAACCGGTGTCGTCTCGTCTTGAATCTTTTGTCCAAACTGGGCTTTTACAATTACTTTAATCTGAGGTATGCAGTTTTCTAGAAAAGGCCTCCCCTCTCTTGTCCTAAGCCCCTCCCATCAGACAATGACCCAGAACCTCCACCTCAGTGATGCACTCCACTACTCCGACGGGTTCCCACCGGTCGTCCTGGTCGCTTTGTAAAATCATGAGCATGTCTCCGAATAGTTTTCAACGCTGGAATAGCGACTTTTTTTTTCCTGCAGTCAATAAGAACGCCTCCGAAAATCACCTGTGATTTTGACCCGATGACGCCAAACAAAAAACTGCCTTCCAGCTTGAGGACAGTCGATCAGGAGCACATCGTCTTCATCGACACGCCAACATCTTCAGACATATAAACTTTGCTGGAACAGAACAGCGCCGAGAGGAATGTTGTTTCCCAGAATATATATATATTTTACACACAAACAGAGCTACATTCATACAAACATACATACTATACATACAGTCTTACATTCATACAAATACATATCGGTTTATTTGGATTTCTTTTTTCTTTTTTTATTATAAAAAGCAATTTGATATATTATTACTTTGTATACTGTGTTATACTGGTAAGGGCTAGTTCACTGTTAAAAAGCATGCACGTTCTTTTGGTTGTGTCCAGATCATGAGTTTAAACAAATACCTCAAGAGCGCTCCCACTCGGGTCGCTCCGACTATTTGGACCTCACGGGGTTTTATACCTCGTCGAGATCAATCGAGTCGATTCAAAACAATAATTAGCCGATGAAACCAGGTATTTCTGATCCTGGAATCAAATGCCTTCTTCTGGAGCTTTAAAGCAACTCGAACCAAAACACTCTTGAGTTATTTGCAAAATCCTGTTTGTTCATATTTGTTGTATTGCGCTGAATTTTTTTTTTTCAAACAGGCCCTTTTCTTCCTTTTCTACCTTTCCTTCTCCTCGTCCTACCTTTTCTTTTGCGAAATTTCACATCCGTCCACGTTGTTGGGCGTTCAGTCCCGGTTTCTTTGGTCCTATTGGTCTAAACTTTTTCGTTAATCCATTTATTTATTTATTTTTATTCCTCACGCAGCTTGTTTCAGCAGTCACTGAATTCAAGTCTCTTTTAAATGTCGTTGTCACAGATGTGATATTCCACATTTCCCCCAACAAATGGAGGGAAAAGGATTCTTCTTGGCATTTAGTTTGTGTACGTTACATCCCACGTTTCCTTCAGAAAAAAGTCGTCTCCCGTTGTCCTCGAACTCGAAGTAGGTAAATATTTGGGAGTAGGGAGGGGGGGGGGCCGGGGAGGGGAGGTGGGGGAGGGGGTTGGGATAATAGCGTGATTGGTTATTGGAGTATTTAGTTCCTGTTTTTGTCGAGTCTTTTGCGTGACCGAGTGATTCAGTTGGTCGCGACGAAGACGATGGAGCCGTCCTCCGCGTCTTCTTCTTTCTCCTCGAACAGTCGGACGACGCAGGGCGTGACGCTGAACGGTTTTCTCTCGTACTCGGTCGTCTGCGCTGGCGGTCCGGGGCTTGAACTTTTGGTCGAAGGGGCGTCGTCCCTCAGCGGGGACGGAGTCAGGGAGAACCGCTCCGGCTCCAGGGTTAATGTTACCTCTTCTACCTGCGGAGACAGCACATTCAGAGTTTTAAAAGACCAAGCAAAGTGATGACGTCATCGCTTTTGCCATCTTTTCTAATTGCTCGTGCTCATTTTAATCTCATCGGTGAGTCGGATTTTTTTTTTAAATGCAGGAGAGCCGGGTTGCGAACCCGACCTGATTTCACCGCATGAACATGGGTCCGGCCACCGAGAGTCGCTCCATCCTACGGAGCTTAGACCTCGGGTTCATCGTTAACCAATCAGCACGCGCCGACACTCTGCCACCGCTGCAGTTACCCACCGTGTCCAACGAGACGTGTTTCCCTGAGTGCAGCTTATTTTTTCAACTGTGTGGAAACGTGTGGAACTCAATTGCCGAGCGTTCGGCGACTTTTCCGATCAGCGAGAGTTGAAAAATATCAACGTCAGCCGTCCAATCACAGTGAAGGAGGGACGGGACAACGCGCTGGTCTCCGATTGGTCCGCCCTTCAGCAAACGTTAAAACGAGCCGAGTTACCTGAATGTATTCACAGCAAAGAACACTGAAGCTGAGGAGTCAGAAGCTGAGTTGAAATAACGTTTTGGTAAAAAAAAAAAAAAAGACCTTCGTCAGCTCCTCCTCCTCCTCTTCGTGCTGCTCCAGGAGGCCTTCGGACTCGGGCTCCTCTCCGACCGTCTCCACCATCTGCGCGCTCAGCTGCCCGACGATCTCCCCCTGCAACCAGAGAAGTTCAACCGGCTGAGCGGCTCGGTGCGTTTTAACACGTTTTTTTTTTTTTTTTTTTAATCACAAACCGACATCTGTCCTTCGCTTGAGCTCCACTTATGTCTTTAACAACAGGCAACAGAAAGGAGACACAAAGACAAACAGAAGAAGAAGAAGAAGAAGAAGGAGGAAGAGACGGACAAGCAGATCATGAGCTCATCCTGTCCTGACGCCCCCACCACCACCCACCTCCCCCTCCCCGGCTCGGTTCTCCTCCGCAGGGCGTCAAAGAGAAAAGACAGATGCTCAGGTGGGCACAACACAAATGCTGAATCCAAACGCCTCCAGAAGAGAGTCGTAAAAACTTGCCGACTGTGTGGCATGCCACTCTGGACGACCAGGCTGATATTTTTTTTTTTTTTTTTTTTTTTTACAGACGTCTCGTTTTCAAGATTCACCTTCAGGCTGTCATGCAGACGTTCTGGGAGTGCTACATGCAGACTTTCCAGCCTGTCTCCTACCTTGCCGACTTCCCCGGCAGCTCATCTTTCACTGCGCTACAGATGTGTGCTAAATAGGCCTGCTGATATAAACAAAGCCAGATCCATAGAAAAGAACATTAGCGGACAACAACAGAGTCAAGCACAATGAAAAAAGCACAAAAAAGGCTCTCAAGAACTTGATATTGGCATTTTTTTTTTTTTTTTTACTTTTTGATAGATGGGACCGAACAACATAAACCACAATAAGAAGAGACATGCTGTCAGGATGACTGTGTTGTCTCCGTCACTCTGACAGGGATTTTAGACGAGTCGTATCCCAGTGACTGCACATGCAGTCACGCACCCCTCTGTCCTTGCAAACTGTCACCGCCGCTCTGTCAGAACATATTAAACCATCTTCTGGTCCGCGCGCTCTCTAATCCCATCATTTGGATTCAGCAGGGCGAGTGCCTACCTGGTACGCCTCGACCTGCGCTGCTCCCCACAGGTCGGCTAGCCGAGGGTGGGTGGGAGGACCGAGGCTGTGGATGGTGCTGTTGGGAGTGGCTTGGAGGGAATGGGAGGCACTGTGTTGCCTGTGATCCACGGACTGTAGGAAAGAGGAGGAGGATTAAGGATTCGGTTCCTGATCTACCCTCAGCGACGCCACAAGTCGCTCAGAAAGTGGCCAAAAGTGCAGTTTTCCTCTGGAATTAAATTCTCAAAGAAACGCAAAAACATCTCAAAGCTCCTGAACAATGGACAACATTCACACAGCAAGCTACTGAAGCGGCGGACGCACCCACCGGTTTGTGTACTTCTGTTTTCAAGCCTCCAGTGGAGCATTTTGTACGTCGCCGTCTTGATTTTTTTTTAAACCAGAAGCGACTGTTTGGATGAGCTGACAGAGAACCAGAGGAAACTATGCCCCGCCCATCTATACCAGACAAGCCCCCAAACATGGCTTGTGTTTGGGGCCTGATCAATACTGGCCACCAGGACACTGATCAGAATTCTATCTAATGACGCCATCGTGACTCGTGGAAAACATCTACTGACTTTGTATTTCAGGAGAGAAGCTGAATGCTGAATACCAAAACAAAAGAAGTCGGGATGGTGCTTCACAGAAAAATGAGGAAATATCTCAGGCTCTCATTCACCGACTGATGTTTAGAGAACCGACGGACTGATTGAAAGGTTTTATTTCGAAATGTGATGCGATACGTTCAATCGTCTCCTTCTTGCGGGGGAGCCGTATGATACACAGGGTGAAGCTAACAAGCTCATTTCCATTGCGGTCTCGGATCAGTACACCTTTTCTAAGACACAGTCCCTGACCTTTTCAGAGTTATTATTTCCTAACCCGCAGTTATTTAATGAGCTCTGAGAATGCAACAATGCCAGCGGAGCCGAAGAAAAAAGTCTCCGGGTGTCACAGTTCATCGTGACTCACTTCAATTTGCAGAAAAAGCTTCCAGCAGCCCGAGAGCTGAAAGTCAGCAGCGGATTTACACCAATAAGATTTATAATGCCAGCAACAAGACAAGAGACGTAACGAGACCAGGTCAGAGAGGAGAAGACTGGACCGGGTATCATTTAATCTCGCTGGGAGAAGAGGTGGCAGTGATGTATGGGTTTACTGGGCTGTAGTGGTGGAGAGGAGGCGGATGCAGAAGTGCATTAAGCTGCAATACCAGCGAGTGTCACTAGAGGTCGGCTCCAAAAAGCCTCCGGCTCCATAGACTCCCATTCAACTTCTCTCATCAAATCCAAAGTGAATAAAATGTGTCCATCAGTTATCTCGGTGTTGTTAGCTAAAGTCACTCCTTCTTATTAGTTTTCTGGAGGTCCATCTGAAAATAATCCCTCATTCATTAGAAAAGAAGATTCAAAAAGACCTGTTTTTGGGGGCGTGTCTGTTTGATTGACAGTCAGGTTACAGCTATCGGTAGGCGGGACGTAGTATCGTCAAGTTCCCAATTAGATCAAGTCAGATACACCGCTGGCTCCTCCCCCCAGCTCATCCAAATATGGTCACTTCCTGCTACGAACTAGCAAAGATGCCGCCAGACAAAATCCGAACTGAAGGCTTCGTAACGGCCGTTCAACAAACCAACGGGTGACGTCACCGCTGGTTGCCGCTTGTAATAGATTCAGTAAAACACCGAAGACCTGATGCTGTTATGTAACATATTGTGTCGTTAGTGAGTGCACACAACGAGCCTCGGTGGCAGGTTGAACCATCGTAAACTCCACAGCGGAGAGCCTCCTTCTTTTTCCTCACCGCTGCTGTTCTGCATTGAACACAAAAGGAGGCGTCACGTTAAGACACTTCAAGAAACTTGTCTTGGCTCTACAGACCTGTTGTTGATAGTGCAGAAACTGTTGCTGCTGGTAGTGATGAAGCTGTTGCAGCTGTTGTAGTTGACTATGGTGCTGCAGGGCGAGTTGAGCCTGGTGCTGCTGAATGAAACTGCCTACCGACCCCTCAAAGCCCTCGCCGGGTGTTCCCCCCGTGCCGCTGCTGCCCCCTGCAACGGCCGCATAAAAAACACTTCGTTACCCGCAGCCCGAGCGACCGTAAAAGATCTACAAAAGGAGAAGAACGAGTCATCACCAGTGGCCATGATGTAGGAGCCTGCAGCAGGCGAGGCCACGCCCGAGGGCTGGCTGGTGATGGGGTCCCAGGCGTCAGAGGACGACAGGCAGTAGAGGCCCTGTGAGACGTAGGTGTGAGGCCAGACATCGGCAGAGGAGTGGTGGAGCACCTGGTCTGTACGGGGAAGCCCGGACAGGTGGGAGGTGTAAGACAGAGGAAAGACAGGAGAAAATGAGAACAAAGAACAGAGAGAGGTGGAGATGAAATGAACTTCAATGATTTCTCAAACATAACAAACTTTAAGGGCTCGTCAGTGATTCACTTCTGACCAGGTAGAAACTTTTGTCTATTTAGCTTCAGGAAGTTACCAGTTTTTTGAACATAGTCTGAATGTTTTGATCAAAAGTAGGACTTTAATCCATTTAGATACAAAAACGGCCGTTTTTTTTTTTTTTTAGTTTTTTTTTTTTATTATCGACATATCGAGGCAGATAATTTTTTCCTCAAAGACAAATATACATCATATTGTTTTCCTCTTGAGCTCAGGCAGTCGAGTAATTTCAGCGACAAATAAATAATTTTCCCCCATAAAGTTAAATAAAAGCAAGTAGGCATAAAACAATAAAGGAGATCCATAAACGCTGAACTGCTTTAGCCGTAAGTGTCGTAATTAAAACTCTAACAAGCAACACACTGTAATGACTTTAATATGAGTGTGACTATCCTATCAGCAGCGGTGTCGTTGTCATGGAGCACACAGAGGAGAAACATCCCCGCAGTACTAATAAGGGATATTAAGTGGCGTTTTAAACGGTCGCTGTGTTTGCGTGTCGCACACGTGTGCATGTCGGGTGTTGCATGCTAGATGAAGCGCAGAGCGGAGCCCAGATGGTGTCGTTAATGAGGGCGGGGCTAAGTCCTTGTGTAACCTACAGGGTCCCTCCGGGTTCGGACAGCGCTCTGCTCTGCTAAACACCAACGAAACGACTCTTTTTAAGTAAGTGAAAAGCGAAGTCACAAATGAATTCTGGATTATTTTCACAGAAAAATTTAGGAAAAAAGTTGTCAGAGAAATTACTTTTTGTTTTGATTTTCCTCTGAGGCAACGTGCTCGTTCCCCGTGAAGTCAAGACGGGGGGAGTTTTCTAATCTCGCCCGAGCAAATTGCTCCATCCCCGTCTTATCTTTCTGCTTTATCATCTCGTGTGCGGCTAAACTCAACAGACATCCCGCCACCTGAGGCTCCGACCCACATGACCGGGATCACTCCTGGTGTTTTATTACACCGAGTTTTTATGCATTAGAATCTTTTAGATTTTCTCACACACGATGAAACCCGCCACGAGAAACATGCTCCGATGTTTTTTTTTTTTTTTTAAATGACAAGCTGTCGTCTGCATCTGTCTTTGGGAGTGTTTGTTCAGCGAGTGCCCGGTCGGAGTGAAAGGCAGGAGATGTGCAGCTGTGCGGCTCTGCCCTCCAAAAGTCCTTCACAGCTGCTTGGGAGAGGAAGTGACGCGGCTTCTTCTTTTTTTTTTTAGGTCTGTGCAGAGCAGGCGGTTCACTGTGTGGTCCAAACACGTTCGACTTTGACAGGTTTGAATGAAGCCATGTTACCCGAGAGGGTGTCCACTTTAACGTCGATATCGGCGCGACAGCGATGCGGTCCGTAAAGCCTCGCTGTTCATATCCCGGGGCGAGTGTGATTACCGTTTCCATGGCAACACACGGGGTATGACTAATAACTGGAAAACATTCAGTCGCATCAGTAGACTCTCATGTAACGTTCGCAATGTTTACTACTCCAGGAAGTAGCCCGACCCTTAGCAACCACCCTAGCAACAGAGAGGATTTCTAGTCTGCAACTGAATAAATACAGAACATAGAAACACTAAACTGTTCAGCTAGCTCAGTCTGGTTGGAACAAAGATATCTGATAAACAAAGATATCTGATGAACTAAGATATCTGCTGAAAATAAGATACCCATGGATTTTACGTGCACGACTATCCGTAGTGTTACAGCGACAAAAAAGACCAAATGGGTAATTTAATAGACCTATAACAAGTAAAAACATTATATTCCATAATGTCTGAAATTAATCTCCAATTAAATATTCCCATTGAGAAGGCGGAGTGATATTTTCTAGTGATAAGCAGGGTGTGATGTCATGATGATTTGTTCCAAATGTTCAGTCGACCAATCAGATCTCTGGGTCTGAAACCACTTGTCATTCAATCTCAATTAGTGTCTACAATGAACCTGTATTTAACCTCTTAACTGGTTTCAGACAAAACCAGATCTTTTTCAGCGGTACCAAAGATTTGACCCAAGATTTTCTGCGGTTGGTATTCGTGTCCAGGAGCCGTCCGGAGGTTTAAAACCGGCCGTACCTCTGCTGGTGATGCTCTCCTGGTTGACCTCGCTCAGGTGAGCCACGCTGCCCTGGTTGGAGCCGGCTCCCATACTCTCCCCGTCCATGGAGGTCCAGCCGAACAGGGTCGCCTCCGAGATGGCGAACTGCTGCATGATGCCTGAGCGGGGAAGGAAAAGTAGCATCAGTGCGAGTAACGAATCAAAGGAGGTAAAAAATAGTTAACATGGAAAAAGTGTTAAATCTGTAATGGTTGAAAACAAATGTGTGTGACACAAAAAATGTGTTTAACTCTGCCAGAACCACTTAAACATCCCAAGCTTTTAAGTGGCACACTAGAAAAATGTATATTGACTGAAAAGATATCAGGACAAGTTTTTGTTGTGATAAACTTTTGCTGTTTTTTGAAACATACAGATAACTGATCTAAAACACGTCATGTGACCAGGATTCATTTTCTACGAGCTTTCTGAGGTGCAATCAAAACATTTAGAGACTTTTTCGTGTTAGTAATAGCATAGTAATGCGCATTGAGCATAGCGAAGTAATAACTTTCATGAGGAAGTATCCCAAGTGTTGTCTCTTGATGGACATCAGTACTTAAGTTACACGTGTTTTCGTGACCGCTGGTAACGCGGACGTTTGTGATTTCACCGTGAAACCTGAAACTGGAGCAGAGAAACGTCAGAATTTGAAGGTCAAACTCTGTAAACGGTCAAACGCCAGGTGGGTTTTCTTTTTTCACCACCGAGTTCTACCGGGAACCTTCTGGGGCGTCGGAGGGGAAAAACATTCGCTGCAAAACCACCTGAACTGTGTCGCCACGGCAACAAGGGTTCTCCGACATGACAACACGCCCGCTCACAGCGGAGGGAGAGGAATCAGTGGAAATCACTGCATGGGCTCAGGAACACTCGGCTTTTAAGGAGGCGTGTCGCAGAGTTTGTTCCTCCAGTTTCAGGTTTCACGGTTGAAATCCCAAACGTTCACGTTACTGTGAGGAACTCGGGTGCTGATGTCGACCCGGGGATCCATTTGCGCGCCACACCTCTGTCTCGTCATGCTGTAAAATGTTTTCGTGTTTATTCACCCGCAGCAAAGCGAGCCTCCTTCTCGCCGTCGCTGAGGTCGCTGTAGGCGTCGTTCTCCATCCTCCGCTCCTTTTCCCTCTGCAGGTTGTTGTGTCCCGCGGACCCCATCGGCCCCGCCGTTGGTTTGCCCCAGCTCTGCCATTCGATCATGTGGGCGACGCGACCCTGGGCCATGGCGGTGGGCTTCGTCACCTTGTCCTTCATGGAGCGAGACACGCCTACGAACAGTTACAAGGGTGGCGGGAGTCGAGGGGGGGGGGGCAGACCGGCAGCACACACACACACGCACACACACACACACACACACACACACACACACACACTGTCAAAACTACCTCTGGCCTCTGCAGCTGAGGCTCCAGGGAGGCTGGGAGGGTTCGGGGGGAGTCGGAGGGAGGGCGGGGGGGTGATGATGGGAAACTATCAGAGAGGATGTGTTGAATAAATGGACCTGGGATGGATGAATTCAGGTGGTTAGGTGACCAGAGGGATGATATGACGACAACAACAACAACAACCCGGCAACCTGTTCTGCTTCATCAGCGTATTTAAAAACATCCGGTCGGACACGAGGAGCGTCGGGAGTCCGCGAGGAATTTTTTTTGTGGGAATTATTTTTAAAGTCAACCACAGCTGCTTTCAAAACATCTGTCCGCGGAGCTTCATCTGCAGTGACCTCATCAAATTCATTTAAAATCTGTCACACGTCAAGTTATCACTCGAATGCTGATTATCAGAACGAGTGTGACAGTCACCGCTGATGATCCTGAACCAAAACGTTACAGGATGATGGATTCAGTTTGAGACCGACAGCTGTAACCTGACTGCACCACAGACCTGTCAATCAAACAGACACGCCCCCAAAAACAGGTCTTCTTGAATCTTCTTTTCTAATGAATGAGGGATTATTTTCAGATGGACCTCCAGAAAACTAATAAGAAGGAGTGACTTTAGCTAACAACACCAAGATAACTGATGGACACATTTTATTCACTTTGGATTTGATGAGAGAAGTTGAATGGGAGTCTATGGAGCCGGAGGCTTTTTGGAGCCGACCTCTAGTGGCACTCGCTGGTATTGCAGCTGAAGACACTTCTGCATCGACCTCATTATTCAGACCTGGAAGCTACGAACACTTTTATATTCAGTCTGTGGTCCACCCACAGCTTATTGCAGCTTAAGGTCTCATTTTATACTTGAGGTCAGACAGTCATTCAGTGGAGCATTACTGACACATTATTTATTTTTTTATCATAATTCTTTTTTTTTTTACGCCATTTATTGTTTGACACTCTGAATTTAAGCCAGATTCTAATATCGATTTATTATTTTCGGTTGTTTTCTCAGCCGTAACGTACCGAAGTGTGAAACCAAACCGTTTCACCACATAAATGTCACGAAGCAGCGAGTTGGGTCTTTTTAAAAGTGTCAGATGTTTGTTTGTCGGTGGAGCAGACGGCTGAAGGTCGTCCTTCATCCGGAGTCTCGGAGCGGCAACGAAGTGAGTCAGAATCAGAATCAGACATCTTTTAGTAGTTCAGCGCATCAACTCTCTCCGTAATCCGATCCGAGCTACATGTGTAAAATATTTAAATCACCGTACAGTTTCACCGACGGATCTGCACGCGTATCCGGTCGGGCGATCGGGTCAAAGGTCGGGTGACGGATCGGATCGCGTTCGTTGACTCGAAGAGGAAAAAAAAAAAAGGGATGACAGCTGACAAAACCCACACGAATGATTAAAGCCGTTACTCATCTCCCGGTAAACAGAACGAATGAGCTTCGTTAAGACTTTACGTAATTTAAAAAAAACTAAAGCAAACGTGTCACAGAGACGAAGAGCGACGGAGAAATGTCCGAGCGACGAGTCTGAGGCCCGATTAAGATGCAAATATAGGATCCCCCCAAAAAACAACGACCAGGGGGAAATATTCACTGATCGATTAAAAAAAAGAGATTCAATTAAAAATCAAGCAGGCATGAATAAACAGAGATGGAGCTTTGGAAATTGCCCCCCACTCCTCCCCACTCCTCCACCCCCCTTCCCAATTTAACAGGCCGAGTTATAAATAGGAACAGTTTTTCCCCTCAGACAATAGAGAGCCAATCTCATTTGAAAATCAAACGCTCCCTGCAGAGCTTAATTGGGGATGGAAATAGGAATGGAAAGAATGGGGATGAAGTGGGGGGGGGATGAAGGGGGGAGGGTGTCGGGTGTTGTCTTAGCTTATTCAAAAGGCTCAAAAATAATAATAATAACAATAAAACTACTGCACACCGTTAAAATGATACCAAACAGGTTGACTTTTAAAGTAGAGAAGACAACGACGGGAACAGAAGAACAACAAGGCGCTAAAACGAAAAGAAGAAGAAAAAAAAACAAGCACAGATTGAAGCACGACAACAGAAAGAGGCCGGCGGCCACGTGGAGACACGACACGACACACAAGAGTCACTGCGTCACCACCAACACCACCACCACCACCACCACCACCACCAACACCACCAGCAGCACGGCCACGTCACAGATATTCCCAACACGCCTGTGGAGATGCTTTCAGTAGGTCGGGTTTTTTTATTCCTTTTTTTTTTTTTTTTTTTTTTTTTAAAGTAAGTCGCCTCACTTACTTCACTTGTTTGAAATCAAAGATCTGATTGAATTTCCCGTCAATGACTCCCGGAAAATATGTCCGTCATTGACGTCTTCAGCTGATAATCAATGGAAGAGTGTGTGTGTGAGGGGGGGAAAAGGGGGCGGGGGAGTGATATAGGTAAGGGGTGGGGGGGGCACCCACAGGGGTGGCCATGTTGGCTCCAAGCTCCTCTTCCTCCTCCTCCTCCTCCCGATCGAGAGTGAAGTATTCTGTCGAGGCAAAGTTTGATTTAACAAAACAAAAAAATCGGCCGATTACGGCCAAAAGTTGAAGAAGATTCCCGTGTTTTCTTCGTCACGCGTGTCGGACGGTTCGTTGGTCAGAAAGCAGTGCAGAAACCAAGTTGAAAGAAAGTAGCAGCAGGATGGAGATTTTAAAAAACTCAGACATTGACTTCTGTTTTCTGGATTCCTTTTCTTCTTTGGTTTTGACTAAAACTACAAAAAAAAAAACGTCTTTCATATCTTAACGTGTGACCAATCGAAGGCTGTTTGGAGGTTGAATGGTTCTAAAATATCTTGGTATCAAACATCACAAGTTCTGCCTTCTTTTCACATTACAGAGAAATCTTCCAGCTGTGAGCACTTGGATTTATTTTGAAAAGCCCTGCTTAAATTTTTTTTTTTGCTATCATTAAAATGAAAACCTCCATTCTGCAAACTGGAACGAATGGTTTGGTTTCAACGGTCCATTGACCTTCATTAATCATCAGCCCCTCCAGGAAATCCTGAGCATACGATCACGGTGACGACTGCATCGCGACAAAAAGTACGGCGGCCTGCAATTTTTTAAAATTTACGCAATTTCTGTTCCATAAAGTTAATTATCAGAAGCTCTGCTTGAAGCGGTAAAACTTTTTCAAACCAAACGAGCTTTATCGACAAAACTCACTTTTTTATGGGAAACGTGATCTTTAATCGTGAGAATGAGACGACCAATCGGGACACTTCCCTGCGTCCGTCTAATCCTACAGGATGTGTTCAACGATTTCCGTCCCGGTCTTTTCAAGGCGATATCTCAAGAACAACATTCACTCGGTACCAAGGATGAACTGAATAGATTTTGGCGGGAAAAGGTCAAAGATCAAGGTCACACCGTGACATCAAGAGATTTTGATCTTGGCAAAAATATTCACGAATTTCTTCCAAGTTTGTCGCAAATATTTGATTCAACTCCAGGATGAACTTTTTGGTGATCAAAGGTCATTATGAGGTCGCATTGTTTCCCACAAGAACACCTTCAGGGAAATTTAAACTCGCTCATGAACCAACGTACGCTACAACTCGAGTGGTTACGCAAACAACCACCAGGTCGTAATGCTGGTTTTCATTTTATTTTAGGTAGTAGTTAACAAAAATGACAGTTGTTTTCCTCAACTTGCCATTTTCACCACAAAAAAGCCACATAACTTTTTTTTTTATTTAAGTTTTTTTTTTTTTTTTAAACGCTTTTGGATCGCAAAAATCACAAAAGAAAACTCCACGATTCGCCGGAGGGACTGTTTCCTGTAGCGGCGCTGTTGAAACTAGTTGCCAGCTCTAAACCAAACCACACGTTGATCATCTGGCTGCTGCGCTGACGTGACACCAAACAAACCGTCCGAACGACTCGCGAGAAGAAAAACCGACGGTTATCTTTCACAGAAAGGAGGTAAAAAACCCCGTCGGTGCTCGACAACAACAACTTCACCCTCGGCCCGCCGCGGAGCACGTGGAGGCAACATGGGGGCTGTTTTACCATCTAGCAGCACAGACACACACCTGACACACCTGTCAGAGAGGACTTAGCCAGGGCACCGATCCCGTAGGTGTTGGGGGGCTTCCTCTTGAGACGAGGCAGAATGGACGTGGTGTCCTCCACGGACAACTGAAGAGAGAGAGGGGGGGAGGGGGGAAGAGGGGGCGTGAGGTCCGGTCGGAGCAGAGAAGAATTAAAAAGATGGAGAATAAAAACAAAATAAACAAAAAAAAGATGAGGAAATATAAGGGCATGTAGATTAAAAAAAAAAAAAAAAAGATCAACCAGACAGGGAAAATGACAAAATTATTATAAATGAGAGATAAAAGCAAGAAAGAGAAAGTGGAACCAAAGAAATTGAGGTGAGGAGAGCGGATGATTGAAGATTCAGGAAAACAGTTTGAGGATGATAGAGCAGGAAGGTGGTTATAGGAGGGAATAAAAGGAGGGTTAATTATTGGAGCACTTTGTTAAATGGCTTATAGGGATAGTTGATTGAAAAGAAGAGCAGCACAGATATACGCTGGCTAAAAGGCAAAAAAAAAATTAATAATGCTTAAGTGCTGATTCAAAGGAAGTTCAAATGTGACATCAGAGACTTTTATGAGCACAGCAGCTGAAAATCATCCTGAAAAACATGATGGGACGGTTACTGCTGGATGTCGTGCAGTGACACCGTGTTTTTAACAAATCGTTACCTGTGTGTGGAGTTGTTAAAAGCTGTGACGTGGTTAAATGATGGAGCCAGGAGATACTGAAAACCAAGTGTCACGGCAAAGCGTGAAATAGACACGCCGGTCCACTACAGCAAAGTGTGAAATAGTCACGTTTTTGACTGTCTAGGTGTGAAAGTTACACCTTTTTTTTTTTAAAGCATGAAACTGTCACACAAGTAAATGTCATGTGACGCGTGATGATGTGACCAAGGTGCCGCAACAAAGGACATTTTTTTCGTGGTATTCGTGACTGCCGTGCGGGACGATGAGGTTCGAATCCAGGAGGTGATAAACCTTTTTATTGATTTATTTTTTTTTCGTTTCCAAACCCCGACCACGTGTATTAGCTTTACGTTTCATTTTCCCGTGAATCTCACGTCTCTACGCATGCAGTAGGTTTCATTTTCTTCCACTACAGGAAAACGCATAACCTTCACGACTAGACAGGCCAAAGCGTGTCTATTTCAAGTTTTGCTGTAGTGGACTGGCGTGTCTATTTCACGCTTTGCCCTGCCACCGGGTTGGTACTGAAACAGGTGCAGATAACAGGAGATGTGTATTGGAGGGCTCAGGTTGGGGCTTGAACCTGTGTCAGCTATTTTACCCGAGGTCTTCCCTCTTGGCCTTCCTGTCGCTTCGAAACCCGTCTTTGACTCTCATGGCTGATTCTGTCTGTTCCTGCGAACGTTACCGATCTTAAATACTCCTGGATATCAACACATTTCGAGTGGTGCTCACATGGAAAACAGGCAGCAATGAAACAGTGACCTCCCCCCCCCCACACCCATCAATGGATAATTCGTTTATGCAATATGAGGGTAGATCATAAAGTTTCGATTGTGAATCCATTTTCCAAATTCCGTCTCTTTACCAACATCAGCACCTGAGTTCCTCACGTTAGCGTGACCGCTGGTAACATGAACATTTGTGATTTCACCGTGGAACCTGAAACTGGAGCAGAGAAACATCAGATTGTCGGTCACATTTTTTGGGGAACAGAAAATCTTCATGGCGCCACCGTTCAGGTAACTGAAACAAACAAAAGACAAAGAGGGAAGAAGAGCACACAGACTAAATACAGCAGGGAGGGAAGGACAACGAGCGACAGGTGAAACTAATCAGGTGAAACTAAAAAGGCAGGAAGTGAATACAAGAAACAGGAAGCAATAAAACCCAGACTGACCTGAAGACTATGAAGCAGAAAAGAAGTCCGAACCGTAACAGACGCCTCAGAAGGTTCCCGGTAGAACTCGGTGTCGACAGTCTGACTCTGGGGATGAATTCACGGTGACACAACCAACGTCAAAGAAAACCCACCTGGTGTCTCCAGAACCTGACGCGCCTTCTTTTCGGTCTTTGGACGGCGAAGCTCCGCCCCCTCTTGAAACGTTGAACGTCACTCAGAAACACGTCGCCCGGCTCGTCGCTTCATCGCTTTAGACTGTCTGAAGCGTTTCGAGAGTCTCTGTTGACCGTTTCCAGAGTTTGCCACAAAAAAAAGCCCTGATTCTGTCGTGGAAATCACTGCATGGGCTCAGGAACACTTGGCTGCAAAGCGGGGATGTTGAAGATTTATTGTTCCCCCCAACAATTTGTGCCAAAATCTGACGTTTCTCTGCTCCAGTTTCAGGTTTCACGGTGAAATCACAAACGTTCACGTTACCAGCGGTCACGTCAACGTGTTGATGTCAATCAAGAGACGACGCTTTAAAAAACGTCCTCGTGAAGGACGTTGCTGCCTCGCTGTGCTGCGTTCAGGGACAGTCTCTGAACTGTTTGATCGCAGCTTGTTAGATATCTTTGGCTCATTGAACACACTGCACATGCTGTTCCTCTCCACGACTTACAGGTTTTTGAGGAGTTAAGAAACTATTTTTAAATCCTGAAGGAGATACGCCGACCGCGTGGCCACTTCGCTCATCCTCGTGTGGTTTCTACTGTACTTCCTGGCGCCGGCACTCACAGCAAACCCGACCCGAAAACTAATGAACACAAGAGACAGAGCCGGAGCTCTTAATGAGCTTCTCCCAACAGCTAATTACAGTAGGAAGGAGCAGGAAAAACATGTGGACGCTGTTATACGGTGGGGGGTGAGGGGGGAGGGTGGGTGATAGATGATGATGTAATATTTGGAGTTTGAGCGCATTAATTACGACACGAAGGCAAACTAACTATATCTGGTCCCTCCGCGGTGTCCAAACAGAGTGTCGCGCACGTAACAACACAATGAAGTCGGCGGGCGTACAGATGTTCCAGCCGTCCTCCTCCATTAGTCTCGGGTCCCTGAGAGCCTGCTCCTCCTCAAATGTAATAAACCACAAGTGCAGAAACGTCTTTCTCAAACTCCCTCTGGAGCTCTGGAGAAATGTTCGCAGTTAGCGGCCAGCTGCTTTCAGCTTATTATTGTTATTGTTATTATGTTGGGTTAAAGCGCTCACGCGTCGTAACGTAGCCACTCTGTAGCTCTATGAAGCTTTTTGGCTTTGTGGACATTTTATTGCAAACTATGGTTGGCCTGAGCGTGTGTCACTCAGAAAAGACTCAGCCAATCAGAAGACAGGTTTTCCTTCCGTCTTAAACTCTGCTGCCTTCGGGTCAGAAATGTCTCCGTTTATCCGAAAAAGACTTTCTGCTGCTGGAAACCAGAAATGTGTCTCCAAATGGGTGATTTTATTATTTATGAATTATTTCTTTTTTTGCCTCTGGGCAGCTTTTGAGTCCGAAACCCCCCCCCCCCCCCAACCAAAAAAAAAAAAAAAAAAAAAAAAGTGCATCGTGCAAAGTAAATTCTGCTGAAGGTACAGAAACAGCTGAGCCGCGATGCCACTTCATCATGCGCCTGCTTTTCTGTGGAAACCGGGACTTGTACGCTTCGGCTGTGGACGAGATAAGCTTATTACAGCCTGTTATCTGCGACTCCGCGTATATATACGAAGCTTGCAGTACAGTAGATTAGCGTCGGGCCAAGAGAGGACACGGGCGAGAGAGAGAGAGAGAGAGAGAGAGAGAGAGGGGAAAAAAAAGGGGGGGCGAGAGAGAGATAAGGAAGAGAGCGGCACGGCGGATAAGCGAGCAGGATGTCCGACTTATGTACTCAGGTAGCAGGTGAGCGATGGAGGGGAAATGACAGGAGGAGAGAACAGGAGATGTAAACAAGGAGACTTACATTGATTCCTTCCCAGGAAAACTCGGCACGGGAAAAGTAAAGCAGAGAAGACAGATTTAACCGAAGGGAAGAAGGAGGCGTCACTCCCCAGTTACGCTAATTTTAAACACTTTTTGGACATCGAAGGTGTCGAAAGTTCGTTCCATTCAGGCGACGCAAACTGTTTCTGGCCGTTCTGTTTCCAACTTTTCTTTAGTCCGTTGATTTTATGCGAATCCGGTTAGAAGTTGAATTGAAAACGAGATGAAGTTTTAAATAAAGGTCGAAGCGCCGCGCGATCGGAAAAAGTTCAACTTTTCCTCGGTGATTTCATCATTGACCTGAAACTGGAGCAGAAAAACATCAGATTTTTGGGGGCAAATTTCTTTTTGGGGGGCAGAAACAGAAACTCTTCAACACGTGTGTTCAAAAAAACAAACAGGCCAGCGTTTCTCTGTTGCCGTGGTAGTTTCAAAAGACGCAGCAACAAATTGACAACGAGGGAAGAAGAAAGAGCACACAGACTGAAATACAGCAGGGAGGGAAGGACAACGAGGGACAGGTGAAACAAAAAAAAAGGGCAGGAAGCGAAAACAAGAAAACAGGAAGCACAAAAAACCCAGACTGACCTGAAGACTACGAAGCGGAGAAGAAGTCTGAACCAGAACAGAACCACCAGAAGGTTCCCGGTAGAACTCGGTGTCGACAGTCTGACTCTGTGGGGATGAATTTCAGGGTGACACCACCACCGCCGACGTCAAAGAAAACCCACCTGGTGTGTCCTTCTTCGGTCTTTGGACGGTGAAGCTCCGCCCCCTCTCGAAACGTTGAACGTCACTCAGAAACACGAATTTCCTGGAATTCTGAGGGGAAAACATTCGCTGCAAAACCACCTGAACTGTGGCGCCACGGCAACAGCGTTCTCAATCATTGAAAACAGCCACGATTCTCTGAGTGGAAATCGCTGCATGGGCTCAGGAACACTTGGCTGTAGGGGGCCTGTTGAAGATTTGTTTTTTTTTTCCCCAAAATCTGATGTTTCTCTGCTCCAGTTTCACCATTAAAATCACAAATAGTCACGTTACCAGCGGTAACAACGAGTGTCTTGAAATCTTCATTTTAAACTTAAACCACTAAAGAAAGCAGCTCTGTGTCGACAGTGTCTGTTTAAACGTTTAATACAGACTTAATGTAGAAAATGGTGTATTTTGTGCCGCCTTCACGCCGCCTGCTGCGCTGTCCCTCTTTTGTCCGTCCGCACTGCTCACAATGTTTAGGTAACCAACGGATACCGTCCAAGTAGGGACTCTGTTGCCGGGGGCAACGGCGAATCTGATGGGTGGCCAAACCTGGACAGCATGTATTTTGTGTCCCTGTATGCACACACACACACACACACGCACACACACACACACGCACACACACACACACACACACACACACACACACAGGCCGTCATGCCTATTCATGTTACTGTACAACAGGCACAAACACAGTGAAACAGGAATATATTTTAAACTCCGGTTGCTCCAGAGAATTTAAGTAGACAGCTGTCAAAAAGGATTTTTGACTTTTTATTTATTTTTATTTTTTTTAATATCGGCCCCTCTGTCCCAGCGGCCCGAGGAGATTTTTTTTCTTTCCCACTGGCACCGTGAGCTTGTTATCGTAGCCGAAGCATCCGAGTTCACAGATCGCAGACCGCATGAGAGGTGAAACGGAAAATACTTTATGTCAAAGTAAATGCCAAACTTTATCTCCGTCGTCGCACAGCAGCGGCGCCGCCGACCGAGGCCGATCGACCGGGATCAAGTGTCTGTCGGGGGGTTTTAGGCCAGTATGAAATTTTAACTTTTTTATTTCACCTTTGAAACCTCGTCTGTGACATCACCGAGTGTAGAGACGTGAAATCTGATCGTTGATCTTTTTTGTGCTCGTTTGTTTCTGTAACCTCAACATGACTCCTGAAAACCAGATTTATTTCCTCCAAACTGCCCTGTTAAAACGAGTCTCGGTGGACATCGGCGTATGAAAAGGTTTTTTTAATATCACGTTCATGTCTTCACATTTCTCTCATAAAAAACTATTTAGCAGCCATATTTTTTTTTCAGCCTTTACCAGTTTATTTTAATCCGTGACATCAGAATAAAAGAAGTCTTGACCTGTCTTTGACATAAAAATTGAATTATTGCAGCCGCAAATTAATTTCACAGGAGCAACAGAGCCGATTCATAAACATCTACAGCCGAACGATTAAAGACATCGAAGTAACCAAAAGGGTCAAGAGCCCTTTTTATATTTTAGAAACATCAACACAGTAATAACATGTATTTGGGAGGACCAGTAAAGAAGTGGAAGAAAGAGGAAGTAGCGGTTATTAAAAACGAGCTCGGCCTCTTCCTCTGGATTTATTCACGCTTTAATCAGCTGCTGCTCAAGTTGCTCCACGACCACAACATCCACATGAACAGACGCGAATTTGGTGTCTGACTCGGTTTTGAGGCCTCCCCGCCCTGATTAACATTTTCCCTCGTCTGGCGTCAAACACACGGGACGGTTAGCAAATTGAAACCACGGGGCGAGCCGAAGCCGAACGCTCGAATTAATTCCGCCTCGCCGAGGCGTTGATGTAATATTCATGTCACGAGATGTTTATTTTCCCGACAACTGAATGAGAAGTGAGAATAATCCTCCTTTAACAAAAGCGACCCTTGAGCTCGGCGCTGGGATTTTAGCAAAGCTCTCCGTCACCTGTCGCCTCGGCGACCACGGTAGCGGGGGGAAGAGAGGGGGTGGTGGTGGTGGTGGGAGGTGGAGGGGGGGGGGGGGGTCACGAGCGAGAATTTTTAACCTTCATTTATTCACAAAGGAGAAAAAAAAACAACTGAACAAAAAAACAACACGTTAATCACTGAAACTCTGAACTGGATTAAATGACGCTTCTTCGCGACGATGCGGCTCGGGCTCAAAAATCCATCTCAACAACCAGAATAAATCGGCCGCGGATCCGCAGAGGTGTCATTATCTGGAAAAAGGCTGTGTCCGATTGTGAGTTATAAGAGAGTTTACCAACGCAGCAGCGATACATCATCCGCGATTGGGATCTCTTTTAGTTAAATGTTAATGTATTCGGTGTTAAAGGGACGTCGAGTCATTTATGACCTCCGTCGGCTCCCGTTGGTTTCGGGCAGGAAGTCGTTCGACGCCGATAAACGTTATCTCCTCCCTGACCGAAGCTCCCGTACGTCCCGTACGTTTGTTCTGACTCAAAGTCAGAACAAAGATGTGAATACCACCTTCCTGTAATTCATAAACGGTTTACTGGTAGTCGATAAATGATTCTTAGATTAAAACGTTTGAGTTTCCAGGGTGGTTGAAAAAAATCTTTCCAGCAGGTTCAAACCTTCCTAACAGCTGGAAAAGAGCTGTAGTTGGACATTTTATTAACGTTTACGAATGCAGCTTTTAGTATTTTTGCTGTAATAAACCTGATTAACGTCTATGGAGCCAGCCCCTGGTGGCCCTTGGTGGTACTGCATTTTGACGTTCTCTTCTGCGTTGTTTTGACCCGGAGACGACGTCCACTCTTATATACAGTATTTAAAAAGTCAACCAGGTTTTCCCAAAGCTGAAGATTAAGCATTAAACGTCTCGTTTGAACCAAAAGATATTAAGTTTATTTTCACAGAGGAGGAAAAGAACCAGAAAATATTCCAATGTAAGAGGCTGGAAAACGTTTTAAAACGACCCTGAAATGAGCAACGGATTTTTGTTTTCTCACAAAAAAACAAAACAAACCAAAAACGTTAACCTCAGTAGGATTCATCGTCCGGTTGACGTGAACGTTTGTGCCAAATTTCACGCCAATCCCTGCGCTAGTTTTTTTTAGATATTTCTCACGTTCCAGCAGAGTGAGCCTTCTGAAATCCTTAAAAAAAAAAACCTGCGCAGCCGGCCGAGTCATCATTCAGTCCTCGGTATTGATCGACGACCCTGTCGAGCTTCGGCAAATAAATTATAGTCTCCGCGCTGCCGAGCAGAAAACTGTTGGTCCTCGCCTCTAAATTATTCACATAATGCAAACAAAGCGGAGGTTGAAGGTCAGTGTGTTGCTCACGGAAACGAATTAATAACTGTGTGTAGGAGGTTTCAGCCGTGATTTATAATGTTGAGAAAACACGTTGTCCGTGTCCTTGGACTGTGTGTGTGTGTGTGTGTGTGTGTGTGTGTGTGTGTGTGTGTGTGTGTGTGTGTGTGTGTGTGTGTGTGTTCAGATCGACTCCACAAAGAATGTTTCAGCAGCTCAGCTCTCCCTCGTCAATAGTGAGTTTTCTCCGAATCGAAGCGAGACGCCGGCAGCTGGAAACCTCGGATCCGTTCGGACGCGATAACATCGACAGACTTCCTCCGTGAACCGACGGCCGTTTTAAATCGTCTCTTTATGCCGGAGTCACGCCTTCAAACGTTTCCACCACCGAACGACACACTTTACACCAAAAAAAAACCCAAAAACAACGACTGCCGTCCGGTCGGCTGTCGGTTCATCTATTTTATCCTGCTCAGGGTCACAGGGCGTTCAGCTCTATCCCAGCATGCAGTGGGCCGGATGATTGGTTCTCTCTTTCAATGATAAGATAAAACATTAAGATAAACTTTTATTGATCCCCCCCCTGAGCGGGCAGATTCGGTCGTTATAGCAGCTTAACGATAGTAAATAAAAACAGATAAGAACAATGAATATGTAAAAGAAATAACAATACAAATAACCAACAACTGGAGCTGTAATAATATGTAATAATATGTAATAATATGGAGACAGAACTGCTCTAAAGTGACTGATGCATCGATATATATTACAGCAGAATAATATAACATTAAATACATATATTCTCAATGGCAGCATGTTTTTGCACCTGAATGAGAAAATACGAGCTGCCAATCTGACAAATAGGACAAACACTACCAATCATTTTAGATATTGCCAAATTACAGTACAGTTTACGTCTAATTAGGTTGAAAATACTTAAAGTTCCTCCAGATTCTGACCAACCTCTAATAACTCATCTGTGTCCATTTAAATTACATATCTACACGGTTTTTTTCCCATAAAAAAAAGTGTCTTCGACGTAACTCGCCACCTCTGAATAGTCCCCGCCTCTGTCCCCGCCTCTGTCCCCGCCTCTGTCTCCGCCTCTGTCCACGCCTCTGTCCCCGCCTGTCTCTGCCTCTGTCTCCGCCTCTGTCCACGCCTCTGTCCCCGCCTGTCTCCGCCTCTGTCTCCGCCCACCCCATAGCCAGCGCAGCTGGAGGAATAAGGAAAAGCCCCGCCCTGCTCGTTGATTGGTTCCTTCAGTTTGTGACATATGAAACCCTGATTGTATGATTCTGTGTTTTTTGAGTCTTCTAGAATATAAAAACACCACATACAGGTGTTAAAAAGGTTAAAAACTTTCATCTTACTCTAAAAGCAGAATTTATGCAGGCTAGTACAGAAAAAACATGATTTATTTATGTCTTTTACGTCATTAAAAGTTTGGAGGCCGCTTCGGTTGAAAAAGGTTGAAGTTTGTCAGAAGCTCGGTGAACGGCGAACAATAAGTCACATAAAGAACAAAGCAGCGAGTAATAGAAAGCAAGTGATCGGGTTTGTACCACATGAAAGAAGCATTCACAGCTGTGGGATCCTCCTGTGGAAAAGCTGCTAATCTTAATTAATTTCACTTTCACATGATGTGGACGTGCAGTTTTCAGAGGCTTTTTTTTGTTGTATTTAAAATATTCAAATCCCAGCGGGGGGGGGGGGGGGGTATTATAGTTTGGGCAGTCAATGGAGAACATTACAGACGGTCGGAAATCTTTTCAGCGGCTTTCAAGAAACTTGTTTGAAGCCTGTAAAACCCTGAACTGAAGAAAAAACAAAAACTTAAACACGGCTGGAGATAAATTTACGTCTAAATCTCGGTCAGATGTGTTTGTGTTTTCCGTCCTTTGACTCGGGCTTTTTGTGAGTTTCTCCTCCGTCCTCAGAGGAGATCTGGTTTCCAGCGCTCAGTATTGATCTGACTTTTAGTGGAACCACAATCAGGCTGGTGTTTCAGCTAATGTGCCTCTCGGCGGGTTTCCGACGCTACGCGGATGTTTTCTTTCGCTTTTACTGATGAGCTCATGTGGTTATAAACGTGACCTGAAGGTTTGTGTGATGTAAAGTTTCTAGAGGCACTTTAACGCCTCACCTGTTAGCAGAATATTTACCGCTGAAGTATAAAAGGTCGTAGTAAACCGATTTATCAAAAATATCTGAATAATTGAAGACAGATTCGTTTGTAATCGTGTAAAACACCTGATTCTGTTCTGTGTTACAGCAGAGGTTTAAGCTCCGCCCACAGTGAGACACAGAGATCAGAGGACAGAAACACAGCACTGAGCGAGCATTGGTAAAATTGTAGTTATACAATAGCCTGAATGTGAGGCGTTCAGGGGATATCTGTAATTTGTAGTGTTTACCGATAGTCTCCGTGTGAGGCGTTCGGGGTGCATCTGTAAATTGTAGGCTACAGAAAATAATCTGTTTGATTTTCCTTCATTATCTTTACTGCTTCGAGATGCATCGTGCAGTCGAATCTTATCAACACGCTACACATAGCCGAGACTTTTATTTTTCATCTCTGGTCTGAAGTTTTATATTCCTGCGTCGGTTCGACTCCGTTAACTCTCGGCAGCTCTTTCACGTTCGCAGCCTGGATTGTTGTTTTTTTTTTTTTTATAAAAGTGTGTTTGGATTTATTCGGTCTGTCGGTCTGCTGCGTGTTTGTTTGTCTGAATCATCTCTGAAATCCCTCCCCGCCTGCCGGCTTCCCGTCTCCCTCTCTCTCTCTGCCGGTCTGTAAGTTACACAGAGGAAGTCGTGTTATCGGGAAGTAAACAACTCGAAGGCTGCCGGGGGATCGGTGCTTAACAAGAAACATCAAAAAATACATTCTGATACCGAGCCCCAAAAAAAAATCAGAGATGTGTCGAACACTTCGGGCCGGAACGCACGTCTGACGTCAAGCCAAGGGGCTTCTGGGAAATGCGGTCCAGATTTTAAGCAAGTTGTTGTCACGAACCACCGCTGGCGTGAGTTTAGAGTTACGTTTGTGTCTTGCTTTCACTTGTTTAGGCGCAAAAACTGATGTTAGTCTGAGATATTAATAGAGCCGGAGCATGTCGGCCCTCCGACCTCGACGTAGGAGGCAGATAGAAACGAGTGGAGGAAAACAAGCCGGCAGACGGTGATGGGACAACAAAAAGATGTCTCTGTTTGTGTCTCCCTCTTCCTCCCTCTTCCTCCCCCCCCCCTCTCCAGGGTCCACAGCTGAGAAGTGATACATGGCTCGGTAATAGGCCGAGCCCCGGGGAGAGCAGCTCTGTGGCCTCGGTAAGAGACTATCAACACAGACGCACCTTCACACCCGGTCACGCACAGACAGTCGCAAGAGTGCAGCCGTGCACACACACACACACACACACACACACACACACACACACACACACACACACACACACACACACACACACACACACACACACACTCACACACAGTCTGGTTTGACTGATACGAGCCTCTGCAAGTTGACACCGACGGTTTTTGTCACAATACGTTGCTTTTTTTTTTTTTTTTTTTACAATTCCTGACAGATACAGAGACACGGTCAGTAGATTCAATTAATATTTTTCTAGACTCTGAAGCAGCTTTTAGACTGTCACAAGCAGAGTACCCAACTTTGAACTTGAAATTTTATACAGAGGAACCCAACAATTCAACAATTTAACAATTAACACGTGATCTAAGAGGAAATAACTCCCCTTTAAGGAAGAAACCTCCAACAGAAGGAAAAACTCTCTTTTAACAGAAGAAACCTCCAACAGAAGGAAAAACTCTTTTAACATGAAGAAACCTCCAACAGAAGGAAAAACTCTCTTTTAACATGAAGAAACCTCCAACAGAAGGAAAAACTCTCTTTTAACATGAAGAAACCTCCAACAGAAGGAAAAACTCTCTTTTAACAGAAGAAACCTTCAACAGAAGGAAAAACTCTCTTTTAACAGAAGAAACTTCCAACAGAAGGAAAAACTCTCTTTTAACAGGAAGAAACCATTTTTTAAAATTTGGAATCGAGTAAGTTTCGTTAAGGGAACAGTTTTGAACTAAATGCATCTGTATTGATATCAAAAGTCAATAAACGATCACCAGATGTCATCATGAGACATTAATACTGAAACAGGTTCAGGTTCAGCACACTGTAAACATTCAGGACTTTTAAATGAAGGAACAGACGATTGGATTTCATATAAAACCGACTGTGAGAGTAAAAGTGCTGATTTTCATCTTTAATGTAAAGGTGGTTGTAGACACCCCCCCCCTCCGCTAACCCCAAAAACTAAGAAGACATCCATCCGTCAGTCACTTATCTACACCTGCTTATCACGCCTGAGCCTTTCAACGCTGAACAGCGAGTGAGAGACTCCCAGGACAAGTTGTCGGGCGATCACACGGCTGACATATGCAAGACAGACAGGCGTTTACACCTCGGACGATTTAGAGGCGCTAATTATCCTGAAACTATGAAGACCGTAGGGAAAGAAAAACGTGCATCGACTCTGACAATAAGGCCGCGGCCGGCCTCGGGGTGTTTCAAACCCACAATCCTCTCTGCTGTGAGGCGCCATCTCAAAACCAATTAACAGAAACTTCCCGGGACGAATAAAAATAAAGAAGAACTGTGGTTGTCTTTCCGTCTCGGTCGCCACGACGACGCCACCGTCTTTAATATTTCACCACCTGTCTGCAGACTGACTCACAGACGTCCCCGGTGATGCTAGCAGACGGACGTCCGGGCTTTTTTTTTTTGGTGAAATGTTTTCCTTCAGTCTGGTCTTCAGCAGTAAAAAATGAATAACCGTGTATATCGAGGTCGGGCAGCTGACTCAGGCTCGGTGGAGGACGTCTCGCTGTTTGGCAGCCGTTTTTGTTGGAAAGATTCACGACCACAAACTGGGAGATTTGTGTATTTAGACGTTGCTCACTTTTTAAAATCAGAGCGGAAAGACGGAACAAATCACAATTTGTTTAAATCTGCTGTTACTCCGTGTACACCGTAGAAGTCTTTTCTGTTTTTTAATACAGTCGAGGATATTTGGATCGATAACGGTTTTGGTTCTCACAAATTCCTGCGCTAAAAATACAATTTCGTTGTGTTGCGTAGGTGCACGCGTGAGCTAAAACGCAGTCTCTTCGTTAGCGACGTAAACACGCTCGGATCTGGAGCGTAAAAAAGCGCAATGCGAGTACAGGCCTGCAGGGGGAGCTAAAAGGGGGAACAATCGTGTGATCGTGGTCAACTGTGCCAAGCGTCAACTTCAAGGACAGAAAAATGAAGCCATTTGTCAAGAACTGCAGTTCCTCGAACGGCCACTAGAGGCTCCCGTTGACCCCTCATGTTAAAATGGCCCAAATTTACAGCAGAAATAAACACGTTACAGACTCATTTTAGCGTTTATGAAAACTGTACTACGGAGAATTTTTTGATAGAATCCACTGATTTAAATTGAATCAAAAGCTTAAAGGTTAGGTTAGGTAGTTACTTTATTAATTATATTTATTAAAGTTCTGCATTACATCTCTGAGACGGTAAGCGTGCTACGTTCAAGCGCACGTACATTGTTTGGATTAGCCGTGAGATGGGCGGAGTCGGGCGCCGCTTCAAAAACATCTCTTCGGGAAAACCTTTTTGGATGACGTCCCACAGGCTACGTCCACTTTTATTTTATTTTATTTTTTAATGCAAACCTGACGCCGACATTACCCACAATGCAGCTCAAAACCGCCAATTGGTACGTAGCTGCTATTGTAGTCTGAAGCCGTAGATGATAAGATTTAAGATTTTTGTCATTTTCAACCTCGACCGTGGACATTTGAGGACACTTTTCTTTTTTCTCCCTCTGAACCATTTACACTCCTTCAGTTCCCAAAAACCCAAAACTCACCACATCTGGGTCGGAACCGCTCCTCCGTTGGGAATCATTGCATCCTAATCACGCGCCTTTTAACCGTCAAAACTACCACAGGAAAAACAAAAAGCCAGGTCTTCAACAAACCTTCATGCAAACAGGGGTTTCCAGACCATAATGGAGGTAACACCAGGCTACAACATCCTGGAAACAAACTCGAGGAGACGAGGATCGTTCAGATGTCACGAGGTGTGTAGAAAAACAGCGTTTACGGCATAAAAAAAAAAAAAAGAGAAAGATAGAAGATAACGGCGTATTTTTTTTTTTTTTACCTGATCCCCATCTTTCTGTACCGGCACCGCATCCACTGCTGGGAGAGAGAGAGACAGAGAGACAGAGAGACAGAGAGAGAGAGAGAGAAAAGAAATGGCATGAATTTAATATCGTTTCATTATCAGGTGCTTCAGCTGCAGGTATTAAAAACCACATGCAGAATAAGACACAGAGAATATCGGCTTTTGTCTCCCGATACGAGAGACGGGGGAGGAAGATAACGGCGTGGCAGACCGATGCCGCCGACGGCATCCTCGCTGAGGGAAAATGACAGCGCTGTCCAGTATTTCTCCCTCACACACACACACACACACACAGACACACACACACACACACGCGCACACACACACACACACACACACACACACACACACACACACACACACACACACACACACACACACACACAGCGAGCTAAAATTAGATTAATTATCCACGCCAAGCTTTGGCACACAGAGGGCACAACCAGTGTGAGTCACGGAGGCCAGAGATGATGATGATGATGATGATGATGATGGAATATTTTCAAGGATGATGAGAGGAGCATCCGCGTTATTGTTCAAAAAGTAACGAGCCGCCTTTAATAATTGAGAGGCAATAAGACAAGAAAAACAGGAGCTGCTGTGTTTTTCTTTAGAGGACGGCGACGAACCCGACTCGACCTTCTTCTTCCTTGGATTTCACAACAACCTTGAGTCTGACCTCCAATCTCTGATAAACCTGTGTTCATGGTAGGGACAGTGGTTTTTTTGGGGGTTTTTTTAAGCTCCATATTCAGACTGATTAGTTTTCATAACGTGCGCTTGCAGCCCAGATATCACTCAGCTGTGGCTTGTTTTTTATTGTTTTCTTTAAAACCAGTCACGGTCGTCTCGGGCGGCGCTGAGTCGGTGATCCTCAGCAAATCGGGTTGTTTTGGTTCACAGGACGTCTAAAACCCCACAGAGCAGATCTGTTACCTCAAGATACAAAATCTTTATCAGAACTTTTCATGCCGTCGCCGATCTTGATGTTTTATATTTGATACAAAACAGGTCTTCTTGAATCTTCTTTTCTAATGAATGAGGGATTATTTTCAGATGGACCTCCAGAAAACTAAGAAGAAGGAGTGACTTTAGCTAACAACACCGAGATAACTGATGGACACATTTTATTCACTTTGGATTTGATGAGAGAAGTTGAATGGGAGTCTATGGAGCCGGAGGCTTTTTGGAGCCGACCTCTAGTGGCACTCGCTGGTATTGCAGCTGAAGACACTTCTGGAACTGTTTTTCAGAGCCGGAAGCTCTTTTATATTGCAGTCTACTTTCACAAACAGCGCCTGAACGCCTCATTTGAAGACGGACACAGTCGTCGGTGCTCAGACGGGCTCCGGTACGTTTTATAATGTAAACGACAGTAAATAAGAGCTGAAACTAACAGAAGAAACTCTGGTTGTTCTGCTTTAAATCCTCCAGTTGGTCTGACAGCAAACAATAAATCACCTAATGATGACATCACTCCCACTCGGTCCTCCACTGCAATGATTCAGGAGGCTTCGGGGGAGGGTGCTGTCAGCTAATGTAGTTCACCTGGTCACCCCCCCCCCCCCCCCTGCTCCCCCCTCCTCCCCCCTCCTTCACCACGGGCTGTAAAAGCTCCCCTATTACCTCATTTTCTGTCCTGCCTCCAGCTGGCAGCCGCCTCCACTTTGTTTCCTCCTCTCTGATCTCTGATGAGTCCTCACGTACGCATCGATTTTACGGCTCCATCGATTTATTCGACGAATTTAAACCGACGATGAATCGATTGTTGACATCATTTGAGCGTCACACTTCAAGTCGAGTGCTGCACAAATTAGTCACGACTTCGGGCCGCAAATAAGCCGCTGGCGGAGATAAGAGCTCGTCAATACGGCCGGTTCCCGACTCACTTCTCCGCGCCGAGACTCCGTATTTCTTACGTCCCCGTGTTCATCGAACATACGTGGGACCTTTACGACACCCCCCCCCCCCCACCCGCCAGATCGACACCTCCTAAAAATATCTCGGCCTTCAATGGAGACCTCGGCTCTCTACTCAGATCGATATCAATAAAGGGACTCTGGGTAAAGGAGGTGATGGAGGGAGGGGGGGGGGGGTTACTAGAAGTGACAGATCAGAAAATGACTCTTAAAATGATGTTTAAAACCAGCTGTTCCAGCTGCTTCCTGTTAAGAAGTGATTTTAAGGGCATCTTTTCTTCGGCTAA
Source organism: Embiotoca jacksoni (assembly GCF_022577435.1). Lineage (NCBI taxonomy): Eukaryota > Metazoa > Chordata > Actinopteri > Embiotocidae > Embiotoca > Embiotoca jacksoni. The sequence continues at coordinate 2,158,473 of NW_027185394.1, read as the reverse complement.
GGCCCCGCCCACTTTTTTTGTAAAGGATTCAATCATGTCTCAACAATTTGACAAAAAGAAATCATTTCAAACAACAGAAAAAAGAACCTGTTGGTTAAAGAAAAGATGATTTTAAACCTGCCGGCTGGTTAACGACGTACATTTTTCATTTTAATGTTAAACTCAGTTGTTTACGCGGTGAGTCACACAAAGAGGTGAGCAGAAAATACATCGCAGATGATTTTAAAATTAGACTGAAGGTGTGAAAACATCAGTCCGTCAAGTTTTCTATCTGTCACACAAATTACATCATCAGAATAAAAAATAAATAAATAAAAAAGCTTTTATTTTGTAAATCAAACTCCTCTTCAGAGCAGATGTTTCCTGAACACCCGAGTTCATTAGAAAACAGAATTCAGACTTGTTCGTTAACATCTTTGAAGGCCTGAAGGACTTTGGGTGACATTTTTTACCAGCGGCTCAACTCTTGTCAGCCTTCCTCTTCCTCTTCCTCTTCCTCTTCCTCCCTCTCAGTCAGTCTGAGTGTTAATGAAAGCCATGCAGTCTTAGTCAGGACTCTGCTCCCTGTGAGTACATCTGAGATGCAGCCCAGGGGATCCTGGAGGCCATTTACTTCACACAACACACACACACACACACACACACACACACACACACACACACACACACTGGAGACCTGAGCTGATGGAGCTCCCTGCTGCAGCCACTGGGGAGGAAGAGGAGGGCGAAAGAGGCACAATAAAACCCGGAGACCGATCGAAGCTCAGAACCACAGAGCGAGAAGAGAGCAGCAAGGGATGCTGGGAAAATAAGATAAAGCGGGAAAAAAAAAAAGCCAAAAAGATAAGAAGAGGAGGAGGAGGAGGAGGAGGAGGAAGGGCAGCGATGGAGTCTAAAAGAAAATATGAATGAAACCAAATTCCAGTTTGTCGGTAAAACAAAAGTAAATTAAAGATGTTTATATTTCACAATAAGAGCAGTTAAACTTCGGGACTACAGCTGGCAGTATCGGTGGCATTTAACGGATGTTTACCCAGAGTTCCTTGCAGCACCTGGAGGAAGCGCTTCGGTCATTAGTGTCAGTCGGCGTCAGACGAGCTCACGGCCGTTAGCACTCGAACAGCCTGTCAGTCAAACCGTCCACTCCTCCGTTAACGAAGTTTTAGTGTCCGTAGTCTGGAGTTATTCACCTCGTTCATCACCGACGATAACGATGCTAACGATGCGGACAGATGTGCATTAAATACGAGATGTAATCAATCAATCAAAACATATTCATGAAAAAAGTAAATCGAACTGTTTACTCTCAGGGCTTTTGTCACACCTGAAAGTTTTGAACCATGGTGTTGTTCCATTTGTTTGTTTGCGGAAGTGCCGTCGTCACGGTGACGCTGCAGCGTTAATACAAACCTCCGACTCAGACCCAAAAACCAGCTGAACGAAGGCGGTGGTGGCTTACAACTGAGCTAGAACCTCAAGTCAATAACACAGTTTGACCTCAATCAGTGGATTCTCCGTAGTACAGTTTTCATAAACGGTAAAATGAGTCTGTAACGTGTTTATTTCTGCTGTAAATTTGGGCCATTTTAACATGAGGGGTCAACGGGAGCCTCTAGTGGCCGTTCGAGGAACTGCAGTTCTTGACAAATGGCTTCATTTTTCTGTCCTTGAAGTTGACGCTTGGCACGGTTGACCACGATCACACCACGATTGTTCCCCCTTTTAGCTCCCCCTACAGGCCTGTACTCACATTGCGCTTTTTTACGCTCCAGATCCGAGCTAACTAACTAACGATGAGACTTTTTTGGGGGTTTATTTGGACACTCGGCTCCTTTCACACTCCGTCACATTGCGTAGCTCACAAAAAAACAAAACGACCGCATCCGTCCGTCATCGTGTAGTTTTAACATTTCATCGGCTGCAGATAATCGTCCATTAATCGTTTATTCTCTCAGTTAAATCAGTCGACGGATAAAAACGGAGGAAAAATATCTTATAATCACGAAACACACGACTGAAGCGCTTTCATTGTTCAGAAAACTGTTATTCATCATCACGATTGTTGCAGATGAACTTCCTGTTGATTCATTTAATAATCAGGCTACGAAGCTCTTAATTTATTCTAATCAAACCGGCTCCGTGTGTGCAGTTTTGTCTGGAACTGTTTTTTTGTTGTTCTTGTTACTTCCGCGATGCTAATTCGTGGTTTAGTTAATTAATCCGATCCGGCGTGCGGCTCTGAAATCCAACGCTGTCGTCCCCGGCGTCATGTTTCGCTTGTTAGCCTGTGAAACACGCCGCCTCTGAGGTTTGGGGAGTGAGTGTGTGTGTGTGTGTGTGTGTGTGTGTGTGTGTGTGTGTGTGTGTGTGTGTGTGTGTGTGTGTGTGTGTGCGTGCGTGTGTGTGTGTGTGTGTGTGTGTGTGTGTGCGTGTGTGTGTGTGTGTGTGTGTGTGTGTGTGTGTGTGTGCGCGCTCGCCAGGCTACCGACCTTTGAGGGGAAAAGGTCACGTCTGTTTGCTCGCTGAACTCTCTGCAGTGAAGTCGAACGAAAACAAAAGAGCATCAAACAGAAGAAAAAAAAATGAGGAGGGGAAGTTCTTCTTCTGCCGGACCTCGTTTGTAGAAACGAGTTATTTCCTCGTCGACGAACCGCTCAAAGTTCAGGTGATCTCGGATAAGAAGGGACACGTTTCGTGTCGCGATCGATTTGGTTTATAATGAGAAAAATAATCAGCTGCATGATTAGGATTGTAATAAAGTCTCGTTCATTAATTTGCACTAATGAAGTAACAGAGGAGAAAAATGGGAAAGTGAGACGTTTCAGCGTTGTACTTTTTATCTGCAACTTATTTCTGTCCTTTTTTAAAAAATGATTTCATATTTCTCTTTGAAAAGGAGATTTAAACTACTTCATTAATCTGTCTTTAAAAGCTCCATCAGAAACGATGTTTTTGCAGATTTAAACTCACGAAGCTGTGAATTCAAACCGTCCGATTCTGTCGACAGAAAACTTTCTTTCTTCGTCGTTTTCATGAGACGTGAGAAATTTGCAGCAACGGACGTTTACAGATATCCAACATTCATGATTACGTTGGAGTGACGGGAGGAATTATGAATCTGCTTCATCCGGTGGGGAAAAAAAACGTTTCACTTCGCAAAATAAATAAACAAACACAAATTATTTACGTTCTGACGTCGTCAAAGGAAAAATAACACAAAGTTATTTTGGTTTTTCTTTTTCTTTGGATTGTGAGACATCACGTCCCCCCGACACAAAAACCTCCAGAGGACGGAGGAGGTTTGGGGTTGGCCCCGTATGATGTCCTGTAAAAATGCACACACACACACACACACACACACACACACACACACACACACACAGAGGAGTGCACGGCTGGATGAAGGTATTACCCCGACGAGCCGTAGTGAGCAGGACTCCCTCAGCGTTCGGCGTCGGCTCAGAGCGTCCAGCCGCCGAAGCGGAGGTGAGTCAGACTCCGGACTTCACTTCGGATCATTGTCAAGTGCCCGTGTGTCACCTCACACACACACACACACACACACACACACACACACACACACACACACACACACACACACACACACACACACACACACAGCCGGCGATGGCAGCAGACAGGCGAGAGGTCGGCCGAGAGAGAGCTGTCAGGACCTATTGATGCTGCGTCCCACAATGCCGCCTTTCTTTAGACACACTTCTCTGTGTGTGTGTGTGTGTGTGTGTGTGTGTGTGTGTGTGTGTGTGTACAGGTGTGTGTGTGTGTGTGTGTACAGGTGTGTGTGTGTGTGTGTGTGTGTGTGTGTGTGTGTGTGTGTTTGTGTTTGACAGCTTGTTTCATGGTAGCTTCCTCCTCTCTCTTTCCCGCCGGGTCACCTGTTACCTCCTCCTCTCCGAGACACTTAAAACCTGAATTTTTCCCTCCTTCTCGCCTCCCTAATATTTCCCAATCTGTCGATTTCCTCCGCTCCTTCCTAATTTCCTCGACTCTTCCTCTCATTATTTCCCTCTTCATCACAGTCCTTCCTCTTTCCCCATCCTCTTCACTCCCACCTGCGTCTCCCGCTGTGCAGTAATTTAGCTTTATTATTCCCGTAAGACGCTTTAACTGCTTTCAGTCCTCTTGTCCTCACTCGGTTTGTTTTTTTCTGCTCTTATAAATGATGCCAAGTTTAAAGCTCCACTACTTGATTTTGCTTTAACAAAGAAAAACTACAAATATTTAAGTTTTTGATTTCAAGTTCATTTATGATGTAATTTATAAAGAAACAAAGAGGAAACATTCTCTAAAAAAGTGGTGCTTTCTGTTTCATGTCGTCTTTGGCTCTTTTGAACTGTTGGCAGACACTGATTCAACAACGTCAGAACTTCTGTTGAGTTTTCTGTTTTCTTGCCTCCAGCAGAACATTAAAGAGTTTCTGATGTCGCGAACATAAAACTGTTTTCCGATCCGACGCCGCTACGGTTGAGTTCAGAACCATCAGTGACGTCACCACGTTGGTTCGTGAACGTTATGAATCCTCCAGTTCAGATTCTGTCCGTCGCCATCTTTGCTAGTTCGGAGCGGTTTGGAGCAGGAAGTGACCATATTTGGACGAGCTGGGGGAGGAGCCAGCGGTGGATCTGACCGATCTGATCGGAAACCTGACGATACTACGTCCCGCCTACTGATAGCTGTAACCTGACTGCGCCACAGGCCTGTCAATCAAACAGACACGCCCCCAAAAACAGGTCTTCTTGAATCTTCTTTTCTAATGAATGAGGGATTATTTTCAGATGGACCTCCAGAAAACTAATAAGAAGGAGTGACTTTAGCTAACAACACCGAGATAACTGATGGACACATTTTATTCACTTTGGATTTGATGAGAGAAGTTGAATGGGAGTCTATGGAGCCGGAGGCTTTTTGGAGCCGGCCTCTAGTGGCACTCGCTGGTATTGCAGCTGAAGACACTATCGTCAGACTCGGAAGCTACGAACACTTTTACAGACGGTTTACGGTTCAGACCGAAGATATCCAAATGAGATTATTTGAAAGTTGCCACCACTCTCAGTTCTCCAGTCTGCAACATCCTTTTCAATTCATTAGATTCGAGATAACTTGATTTAAAGGTGCCGTCCAGATTTCTTTAAGAAGATGAAGGCTTTATTTTTCACGGTGAGACTTCATCTCTCTCTGCTTCCCCTTCAGGTCCTTCGGGTGAGCGATGCTCACGGCCGAGCTGTCAATTACATTATTGACCGCCCGCCTCACTCCGTGAATCTTGTCACCCTCTGACTCGCTACCAAGATCAAACAATCCATCTGCAAATGGGGGCGTGCATGTTTGAGTTTGTCCACACACACACACACACACACACACACACACACACACACACACACACACACACACACACACACACACTGTCAGCAGAGGTAACACAGTCAATATTTTTAGCGTGGGGGAGGGGGAGGGAGGGCTTTTCTTGAGTTAACATGATACCTCAGACACACCTGAGAACAAACACAAACGGAGTCTTATTAAGTCTTATTGATCATCATATAGTGATATCAGTATGTAGAGTGGCATTCAGATACGTAGGGTTTGATTGGCTCGTGTCACTCGGGAGCCAAAATATTGTTAAGACGCGTAGATATGAAGTGACATGGCGTTATTAACTCATAATAACCCACGTCTGGCTCCGCCCACGTAGTTATTATTTCGTAATAACCTAAGTCTGGCTCCGCCCACGTAGTTATTATTTCATAATAACCTAAGTCTGGCGCCGCCCACCTAGTTATTAACTCGTAATAACCCAAGTCTGGCTCCGCCCACCTAGTTATTAACTCGTAATAACCCAAGTCTGGCTCCGCCCACCTAGTTATTAACTCGTAATAACCCAAGTCTGGCTCCGCCCACCTAGTTATTAACTCGTAATAACCCAACTCTGGCTTGTGTTTTTTTTGGAACCAGAAGTGACCATATTTGGACGAGCCGAGGGAGGAGCCGAGGGTAGATCAGACTGACTATGCCACGCCCACCTATAGCGGAAACCTGACTGCACCACTGGGCCTGTCAATCAAACCTGACACGCTCCAAAAATGTACCATTTCTTCGAGTCCTAATATCTAATGAATGCTTGATGCTTTTTCAATGGGAGCTCCTGGTGGCCCTCGGTGGTATTACACTTTAAAACACCGGCTGCTGTCTTTGAGACATCCAGCAGACACCGACAGGACTGCACCGTGTCGGAGACCAGGGAGACGCTCGGTGCTATCAAAGTATGTGAAGAGCTCAGATAAAACTTTAGTGCTTTCAATTTTCTTAATATCAATAATAAAAGGAGAGAGTGTGCTGGGACAGACTGCAGCCCCCCTCCACCTCCCCCGCCCCGCCCTCCCTGTGACCTTGGAGAAGGTTTGAGACCATTCATTAGGAAAAGTCTGAGGACAGAAGGTGGACCGTCTCAATCTGTTTATATCGGACGTATAAAATCTCTTTCTTCTGGCTGCCTTTTATAAAAAAAAATAAAAAAAAGTGTTACTTCCGCCAGCCGCCTTCTCGTCACATCGGCTCGAAACAGAAGAAGGAAGCAGCAGAGCGGCTTGAAGCAGGCTTCACCTTGGTTTTAGGGTTTTTTTCATCACTGACCCGAATTGATCCGGCTAAAAATACCCGGCGGCAGGACTCCGCCGCGATCACCGCGGCGTCGGCAGACGAGCGCCCGAGCGTCGCGCCGGACGCCGCTCGTCCGCAAACCTGCTGTTTGTTGTCGTGGAAACGGAGCCGCCGCCTCGTCCCGTTCTCCGGTGGCTCCAACACAGACGTGTCGATGTCACCTCCCGTGACATCGACACTCGCGTCCGGCCCGGTGAATCTGCGGGCGGCCGATGGGCGACGCGCGTTTGTCTGATGCGCCGTTGCCCCCGGTAACGCGGCGACATCGCTGCTCGTCGAGCAAATCTGCGAATTAAGGGGTAGAAACGGGAACCAAATATTCACCACGTTCACTCCAGAGAGGACTCCTGTTGGATTCTCTCACATCCCTCCTCGGTACAACGAGCCGAGTCAGAGCATAAAAACACGGCCCGCATGCGAGGCGTTTAAGGTACATCTGTAAATTGTAGCATCCTCAAACAGCTTGCACGCGAGGCGTTTAAGGCGCTCTAGTAAATTCAAGCATCTATCAACATGTTTGTGAGGTGTTTGAGGAGCTAACAGTGTGAGGACTGAGAACAAAGCTGCCGGGAGTCGTTTCCTCGTCTCAATAACCACTCGGAGAAGAAACACCCGACGTGTTTGCTCGCTTCCTGCAGGAAGGAGTTCAGAGCAGCCGGTTCAGTTCATTTATCTTTTCAATGATGTTTCCGATACTTCTTAAAGATTCATCTCAATCTTGAAATCAAGTTCATTCTTTTGGTTTTTTTTTAAGAAATGTCTGGAAAAACGGGGTCTCTTTCAAGAAGTAAAATAAAACCGAAGAATCCTCGAACCGTCAGACCCACGAAGCGAAAATAAAGTCGTAAACGAGTAGTCGACCGCGTTCAGGACTCTTTAGACGTAGTCGGAGGTTTTCCATCGTTTTCCTCTCAATCTGACAACCTGCTAACAAACAGCTGAACTCACGTTAACAACGCTAACAACCCTCCGACGCCTCAGAAGGTTCCCGGTGGAACTCGGTGTCGACAGTCTGACTCTGTGGGGACGAATTTCACGGTGACACAAAGAAAACCCAGCTGGTGTCTCCTGAACCTGACACGCCTTCTTCTTCTTCTTCTTCTTCTTCTTCTTCTTCTTCTTCTTCTTCTTCTTCGGTCTTTGGACGGTTGTGAAGCAGGAAGAGCGTCGGAGCGTTTGTGATGGCGCCTCGTGTTCAGACTCTGTTTCCGGTTCAGATGCTGTTTTTCCGAGCGATCGTAAATCTTCCCGTGAAGATTCTTCTGGACGCGAACGACCTTCGGCCGAGAAGTTACGACCTTTTCAGAGCAATCGCACGAGACGACGGCTCTCCGTGAATCGGTGTGATCAACACCAGCTTTCTGCGACTCGCCCGCCCGTGTGTGTGTGTGTGTGTGTGTGTGTGTGTGTGTGTGTGTGTGTGTGTGTGTGTGTGTGTGTGTGTGTGTGACCGTCCTGAGTGACAGCTGCTAAACATCAGCTGTAACTGGATGATAATTGAGGGCGGCGACGGACCTGAACTGAATCAGAAGGAGGGAGAGAACTAAATATTTTAATGTATTTTATTTTATTATCACCCCCCCCCCCCCCCGCCGCCGCCCCCCCCGCCCGCCAATCAAGAGGTCAAGATGCGAATGAGAAAAAAGATAAATAAAACCCCAACAAGCGAGCTGTTGACCCATATTTACTGTAACGTTTTTCCTCCCTCGCTGCGTCTCTCGTTGACCTCTCGTCTTTTTTACCCCCCGGATCTATTTTTAGCAGCAGCCGCTCTCACTCGGCCCGAATGTAAGAATAGATGTTCCTCGCAAGGAAAAAAAACGCAGCAGGAAAATACTCTGCAGGCGATAAGTTGGAGGGGCGGGGGGGGAGAGGGGGGGTCTTCTCCTATCACCCTGACCGATTTAACAGACTCTGTCACGCTTTTTGGTTCCCAACGTCTTTTTTGAAGCGGACTTTTTCTTTATGGGAGTAAATGAAGCGATCGGACGACGACATCAGGCCTCCTGGAGATTTATACAACGACGGAACAAACGTCCGCTGAACACTACGATCGGTAATCCAGCCGGCGGCGGGACGTCCGAACGGTCCGACGCGTGTTTTTGCACCACCGAGCGGCGGTCGGTCGCCCGGAGAGAGGAGGCGGAGCTAACGCGACACGCTCGTTCCTCAGTACGCCAGCTGAGCGGCACAGTTCGGACGTCCCGGCAAAAAAAAACAACACAATTAGCTGCGATTAACCGCTCAAAACAAAACCGAGACTTTCGGGACTAAATGCGACGTGTAAACGACGCACAGATGACGTGAACCAAACTTTGACCACAAGAGGGCAGCAGACATGAAAACGGCTTCGCTAACGGACGAACTGATTCCGGTTCATTTTTTGCGCGTTTGTTCTTCGAGTTTCTTTTTACGACAGAAGATCAAAAACAACAAAATTCACGCGAGTGTTTTTAACCATCTTTAATGTGCTCATTAGACTAGCGCTTACACTGAATCGCATACTTTTTTACTTTCAGTACGAACTGCAGCTTGCCCTCACGACTTGAACTTTGACCCTTTTTGTGGGCGGAGCTTCAGCGCCATCTTCCTCTGCAGAGGATTGTGGGTTCAGAACATCCAGGTACTTTTGGCCACAGTACATTTCACGTACTACGTGTATGTATCGGGACAAACTGAATATTTTCCTACTAAAACTGTGTTTCCGGTCAGTAATCTCAAGGTCACATGACGTCCGTCCCTAAAAGTCGTTTAATGTCTCCATCTTTGTAATTTGTTCCGGTTAGAAACTGGAACTGAACTAAAGCGGATCGTGAAGTCACACGTACGTAGAAGTGAAACATTTAGCTGCAGTCTCGTGTTTCAGTCCGATGTTTCCTCCACTTTTTCCATCAGTGTTCTCTTGAAGCGTCCCCAAAAAAACATAAATCTAAAAACGGATGAACTGAAAATATCAACGGGAGTTCGATAACGAGCCGGCGTCATGTGCTTTGATCTACTTCTGAAGAGACAGCCGGAGGAGATGAGATCCGAAGAGGAGGAAACACGCCCACTTATGAGAACAACAACAACAAAGATAAACACCTGGATTTATGTATTTTTGTGTCTTTTTTTTTTTTTAGGATCTTCACGTCTGAAGCTTTCAGCTCTGAAAACAAAAAAACAACCTGCTCGTCGTTCCTCGGCAAACCGCCGTCCCCCTCGCCGTCAGGCCAAACCCGCCTCGGCTCAATGACAAACAAAGGTCAACCCCCCCCCCCCCCCTCTAGTATTTTTAACCCCCCCCTCCCCCAACACACACACATAAAGCAGCTGATGAGGCTTTGATGGTCGCGTTAAAAGGAAAAAAGGACGAGAGGGAGGTGGTCGTAACAACGTGTGTGTGTGTGTGTGTGTGTGTGTGTGTGTGTGTGTGTGTGTGTGTGTGTGTGTGTGTGTGTGTGTGTGTGTGTGTGTAGGACACACCGACTGCATGCTGCACGTAATGTGAAATGATGATGACACACACACACTCAGAGAGAGAGGAGTGACCATGCTTTCCTCCAGCAGCCGTTTGAAGTGAGTCTCTCGGGTCTCCGTGTCGGTAGTGAAGAAGCTTCTGTTCAAATTTAAAGCTGTTGGACGTCTGTCTCCGTGGAGGTTTCAGACCTTCAGACTGAGGACATTTTGTTCTGGTCTTCATTCCTTCAAAAGGTTGTTTAAGGTTGTTTTTTTTTTTACGTGGAAGTCGAACTAAAATTTTGAATTCTCTCCACTTTTTTTTTTTTGTGTGTAAGAAACTAAAATCTAAAAATAATGTTTTTGAACTGATAAATGAGCTTGTGGACGTATTTTCTTCCAAAGTCGTCGGTTGTGTCGCGCCAACGCTGAAAAAAACAAAACTCGTCTTTTACCCACGAAGAGAATTCGAGTCTCGTTAGCGCCGATTTCCCGGCGAGATGTTACGTGTTCGTTCGTGTTATTTCAATCGCTGGAGGGTTGCTTTGACCTCGCTGCTGTGTTTGGACCTCACTGGTCGACGGCTCCGCCCACTTTTTTGCTCTCGGTGGTCACAGTCTGGAAAAGTTCGGGCACAAATCGATCCATACGAACACCACCAGGGTCGGGTTCGCCTCCGCTACAGAAACAGAACCAGACGTGACAGTTCGGGCGTCGTAGCTGCAGGAAAACAGTTTAAACGAGCGCCGCAACCTCCAGACCGCGGCTGCAACCCGGTGTCACGGCAAAACGTGACATAGACACGCTTCGGCTTCTCTAGGCGTGACAGTTCCACGTTTTCCTGTAGTGGACGGAAAATAAACCGACTGCGTACGTAGAGCCGTGTGATGTACAGGAAAAGGAAGTTGGTCGGATTTCGGAAACAAACAACAACAACAACATTGCACCTCCTGGATTTGAACCTCCTCATCCCGCATGGCGGTCTGTGATACGGAGCCACTCCTCCTTCCTCCTCATGCCGCCACAAAATGTGCTTTATTGCCTCTGTTGTGCGTCTGTGTGTAAGTTTCACGCTTTCAAAACGTCTACCTCAGACAGCGGCAACACGTGGCTATTTCAAGGCGTGTCTTTTTCACGCTTGGGACGAAGCAAACAACTTAATATTACCGATGATTTAAAAAAAAAACCACAAAGATGTTACCAGCATCTGGAGCTCTAAATGTAGGGGGCGCTGTCGCTGCGGGGAAATGAATGGTTTTTATACAAATTGGAGATAAATGCATTTTGAAGGGTTAAAACCATGAGGTCAACGGGGTCCTCACAAGTAGAGTAAGGAACCGTGTGTGTGTGTGTGTGTGTGTGTGTGTGTGTGTGTGTGTGTGTGTGTGTGTGTGTGTGAAGGCAGCGTTGACTTTTGCAGAATTTGACCCACATGTGTTCAGACTCACACCTGAGTTCATACCGAGCCCTGGTTCTGACTCATCCTGCACGAGCGTGTGT
>NW_027185394.1:2109357-2141857 GCF_022577435.1 Embiotoca jacksoni | reverse complement strand
GTCTTTGGAGGAGAGACGAGGGAACACGTGGTGACGAAGATAAAAACTAAAAAGGAAAAAAAAGGGAGTAAAGAAGAAAAGAGGGATTAAAATTAAAGAGAGGAAATGAAACAGAAAACGAGCGAGAGGGAGGTGAACAAAAAAAAACAAAAAAACTGAGCAACCGTGGATGCTTTCCAAATAAAACTTGCCCGAGAGAGTGAAGGGGATGGAGGGATGAAGAAGAGGAGGGAGGAGGAGGAGGAGGGTAAAGTGTATGAGTCATGCTGAGAGATGAGGAGAAAGAATTCAAGCAGAGAAAATTTATGGGGGAATATGAGCTTCGGTGGGAGTGAAGAAAAAGATAAATAAAAAAAAATAAAAAAAACTGAGATGATGGAAGGAGCGATGAAGACGAAGGAGAGGGTTATTAGTATTCTGGCTGAGGGAGGAGGAGGAGGAGGAGGCGAGACGAAGAGGAAGGTGAGGAAGGAGCAGAAAAATAATGGGGCCTGACAGGAAGGAGAAAATGTTATATATCTGCATATGAAGACAAACACAACAACTATTTATAGCTGCGAGTGTGTTTAGTTCGTCTTGGCGTGTTTGTGTGTGCACGGCTGCGTCGCACAGCTGGTTGTCTGGTCGGGCGGTTTTTTTTCAAAGAAAGTGACCAAAAAAAAAAAAAAGAAAAAGATGGACAATCGTAGTTAAAATGGCTTTTTGAGTTTAAAAGAAAATAGAATTGAAGCGCGTCAAGTTTTTTTGTTGTTGTTGTTATTGTTGTTGTTGTTGCGCTGAAGGCCAGATGTCCTCACAAGGATAGAAACACACTTTGTACAGCCGAGGTAAGGTCGGCGTTTCTCTTTCGTTTTCCTCATCATCAATAAAACACATCAAAAGACCAAACCGTGTGTAAATCCACTGTAGCGCCACCGAAGGCGTAAATATTTTATTTTTCCCGCCCTTTTAAACCATCTTCTGTTAAAGACGAAGCTACCGAGATGTTTAACTCAACTCAACTCAGATTTATTTATATCGCACGAAATACAAGAAGATCCAACAATAAAACACCATTAAAAAATAAATAGAACAAAGTAAAACCGATAAAGCCTCAAATTAAAGCCAAGCTGAGACGTATCGTTGTTAGTTGCTGTACGACTTCAATAAAAGTGTTTAAGGTCACGTTAATCGAGCTGTAAGTCACACCGATGGCAGGAGACAGGTGGAGGTCGGCACGCCGTGACATCACCGGCACGGGTGGTGACACGCGCAACACGCAACACGCAACACGCAACACGCAACACGCTCTCAACACACTTTATGAATCTGCTGAAATATGTTCAGAGTTTATTAGAAGGAGCACAGAAATATAAGATCACGGGACGAAGCTCTGGTCTCCTTGTTTTGTTTTTCTTTATTGTTTTGGCGAATATGACGAACTGAAAAAGAAATTAGGCCGTTTTCTGACGGTACAATAATTTATATTTTTAAATCTCACGTGGTTTAAAGTAGCACACACTAAACACACACTAAACACACACTAACACACATTAACACACATTAACACACACTAAACACACACTAACACACTAAACACACACTAACACACACGAACACACACGAACACACTAAACACACTAAACACACACTAACACACACTAACACACTAACACACACTAACACACATTAACACACTAACACACTAAACACACACTAACACACACTAAACACACTCTAACACACACTAAACACACACTAACACACACTAAACACACTCTAACACACACTAAACACACATTAACACACACTAACACACATCCAGCAGCTTAAAGGCTTCCCAGAGCTCACAGCGATCGCCGTGACGATTGATCCGTCCCTCCATCCTGTAGAATCGATGCTCTTTGTTTTTTCTGCTCTCAGTGTCGTCGTCTCTGCTGTGAAAAAGAAAAGCCTCTGAAGAGGCATTAAGGCGCTCGTCAGGCCGGCGAAAGACAAACAAAATGGCCTCTGAGGGTTCGAGTTCACTGGTTCTGAGCGACAGCAGGAAGTGAAGCTGCGAGAGATGAAAAAGGAAGTAAAAGCCAGAAGTGACCATATTTGGGCGAGCCGGGGAGGAGCGATGGGCGGATCTAACTCAGAAACCTGAGGACGCTAAGCCCCGCCCACCTATACTGTAAACCTGAGGCCTCAAACACGCCAGTCTTTGAGTCCTAATATCTCATAAATGCTGGAGTTATTTTCCAGAAGGAAACACTGATCAGAAGGAGGGAATTTACTGACTTTTGTATTTCAGGAGAGAACTTGATGCCTTTTCAATGGGAGTCCATTGGAGCCCCTAGTGGCCCTCGGTGGTATTGCACTTCAAAGGCACTTCTGCACTGGCAATACAAGTTCAAAGATTTATTATTTGTGTAAAAACAACAGTAAAAAAAAAATGTGTTGCAGGTTTTGCTTCTGGTTTTTGTCCTTTCAGAAGCCGAAGAAGAAGAAGAAGCAGCAGCAGCCGATCCTGAGTGACAGCAGCGGACCTCCGACCCGTTCCGAGTCTCCAGATAAGCCGCGGAGGCGACGAGCTCCTCGGACTTCTCGGCAGGTAAAATCTGGCAGCACAAAGCCCGGTGAACACCGACAGAGTGGCAGCTCCCCGGCTGGTGTTTTACAGCGGCGAGGTGTGTTTCAGGAGACATTAACACGACTCCCTTCGTGTTCCCGTCGGTCTGGAGGTCAGGACTCGTCAGCTGGAGTCTCGCGCACCAAGAAGATTCATTTAAAATGCTTAAAGGGAAATTCTGGTTTGTTTGAAACAGCTGCAGATCGGAGAACTGAGATTTTCTGACTCTTTGAAGTACAAACTCAGCTTTTTCTCGTCACTCTATTTGTTAGTTGTGAGCCACACAAGCCACAATAATAAATAATGGAAAATAGACCACATTGAAATCCAGTGGAAGTGTCCTTTAAATATATACTTTAGAATCGTGTTTATTGTATTAAATCAAGTTGTTTTTTTTAAACAAAAAACTCCCAGAACCATAAGAAAATATTTTAAACTTTTTTTAGTAATTTTTTAAAATTAATTATTCATTTATTTTAAAACAAGTAATAATAAAAGTCTTGTCACCACAATCAACCCCAAAAATGTAATTTGAGCTCACGGGAACAATCTGCTGATAGATCGATTAATAAGCTAAAAAATAAAAATAAAAAGAACAACTCAGGTTACTTTATTTTGCTAAACTATTTGAAATGATTGATTTTAACAAAACACAAAATCATTATTATAATTATTAATGCTGAAATACAAACGGACAGAGTTAATGAGGAAATTAGCGGATGAGTACGTAGAAAGAAAATAAATAAAGAAGAAAGGGAGGTGAGTGAACCAAGTCTTTGTGGAGAAAACTTCCCCAAAAAAACAAACCCCAGAATTTACCCAGGTGGGATGATGACAGTTATTTGAGTCAAATATCAAGTCTGTACTTTTATTGAAATGCCACGTGGATTCAAGACTGCAGGTTTTTTTTTAACTCATAAAAAACTGGGCGAATGAATTATGAATGAAAAAATAAATCCCTCCTCGGCAGCCTCCATCTCCTTCACCTCACCTGGTTTCCTGCCAGTTGCCGAGGAGTCGTCCCTCCTCACAGCTGATCAGAGGCTCCGCCCTCCTGGAACAGAGGACGAGACAAGGACGACAAGGTCCCGAGTCCACCTGCCAGGAGAGCTGTTAGATTCAGTGGGTGAGGAGGAGGAGGAGGAGGAGGAAGAGGAGGAGGAGGAGGAGGATGGTCTGTGACCCTGTAGATCTTATAGTCAATATCTTTTTACTTTTAACGATGTAACTTGGACGTGAAAGGAGTTTTTTGTTTGTTTTGGTGTCTTTCAGCTGGTAGTTTTGCTTTTCTGCTCGGCAGTGAACAACAGACGAGCGTTAAAGAGACGGATGTTTCCACCGGGAGCTGGTGGAGACCAAAACAAGAGCTAAAAGTGGATGAACAACAGCTGGATGTGTAAACAAGCAGCTGTTTTGCTTAGTTTAATACAGTTGTATACATTAGAATGACAAAAAATGTTATTTAGTTCAATGCTGGTTTACAGCGAAGTTTTGCTGCCCTCAAGTGGTCAAAAAACTTATTACACATTTATTTAGTCTGAACACCAACAAGAAGGAATTTTTTCAGCAGCTCGTTTGATGCCTGATGATGAAACGTCGTTCGGGTCAACAAAGCAGAAGCCTCCACTTCCCGCTGTCTTTGTTTTTTTTGGAGCCAGATGTGACCATATTTAGACAAGTTGGGGAGGAGCAAGGGGGCGGATCCCTGAGGACAGTAAGCCCCGCCCACCTGTACTGCTACCAAAACCTGACTGGCACCCGAGGCCTGTCAATCAAACCTGGCAAGTCTTCAGTTCATCGCCAGTCAACCATGTCTGAAGAGTGAGCTGACTCAGCTTTGTTTTTTCTTTTTTTTATTATTATTATTTCATTTATTTATTTAAAACAGATGGAGTTTTTCTGAATTATTATAAGTTTTTTCTCTTAAGTTTCTGCTTCCAGAGTCAAGAATGAACTCGAATTAGTCGATGTAGTTGAACTCAGTGTTGTGCTTCATTAATCTTTCGTCCACGTTTCTAAAACTAAAACAGAAGCTTAAATTAATTTTTCTTGGCGAATTTCGTCCTTTTAACTGACGTCCAACACTTTGGTCCGGTTTTGATCTGTTGTACAATCTGATATATTTGACTCTTTGTTTCGAGTCCTGTTGATAATCAAATAACAATAAATATAACGTAAACAGAATATGAGACAAATCTAATGGACAGAAAGACAATAAAGACAATAGAAACTGTTGCATACAAACAGCAACAAGCTCCCAGAGGTGAAGCAGGTTCGTCTCCAGGTTCGTCTCCAGGTTCGTCTCCAGGTGCGTCAGCAGGTTGTCCATGTCGTCACTAGAGGGCGCCACATCGCAGTGAAAGCTCTCCCCTCGTTTTCTCTTTTGTTTTTTTTTTAATCTTGTTTCTGTGTTTCTGGAAAAGACTCGTCTCTCGTAGCGTTTCACACTGAAGCTGCAGTTCAAGCGTCGGCGGCGTGAGGAGTTTCCTCTTCCTCTTCATCGCTCCTCTTCTTCTTCCTCCTCCGGCCGATGGATCTCCTCCCACGCCTCCTCCCTGCCTCACATCTGTCGGCTGAACCTCCTCACCCCTCGAATCCTCGGTCTGTCTCACAAACATCCAAATACTGAAGAAAAACACGAGTGTGGAGTCTTATTTTAGTTTTTTATGTATATTGTTTAGTGCTGAAGTCAGTTTTATTATTTTAAGTGGAAAACACTTCGAATTAAAACCATAAAAAGCTTCACTTTTACCATTTCTTCATATACTCTGTTGTATTTTTTAATTTATCTGATAACTTAATTGTATCATTATAATATTGTGATCAGTTTCAGACCATATCCAATAGACTCCACTTCATCGATATAAGAACCTACATTTCTACCCCAACACGAGCTACCAGACACCTCGTTGACTTTAAATCCAGAAGTGTTCATGACATCTCTTCAGACTCCAAAGCTCCTAAAATGCTGCTTCGTCTGAGACGACTGTTGCGTTCAGCAGGTTTCTTCGCCCACTCCCGTCGCTCGGCTTCGCGTCGGCTTCTCGACCCTTTTTTTTTAGTTTTTATTTCTTTCCTTTCTTCTCTCTCCTGCTCCCACACTCTTTCCAATGAAAGGAAAACGCTTATAAATGTCATCAGCTTAAAAAAAAAAAAAAAAAATGACATTACGAAAGGTCATCCTCATAAACAGTTTGAGCCTCCCGGGGCGCGAAAAAAACAAAACACGGAGAAGAAGCGGCGGCTCAATTCGAAGGTGATTTCACGCTTTATTCTTCGTTATATTTACGTATTTATGATTCTTCTGTTTCCTGCTGAGTGTCGGCAAACTGCCAGCTGTGAGTCGGTTTAATCTGAAGCTAGAAAACACTCGTTTAAATGATCCTTAATGATCCCAAATGGTCCATTTACTGGCTTTTCTGTATCTTTTTAATCACATGACTTTTGTCTTCCTTTACCTACTTGACCCGGAGTTGGGAAATTAACTTTTAAACCAAAACTATACTTGCTTTAAACTGTGTCCCAAACGTGCAATACCTACAGATGACCTGCAGGGGCAGTGTGGAGGCGGAACCGGGTCGACAGCGTCCTGTGAGGTAAAATTCCTGTTTTCGTGAAGGGAGTCTGGTGGCTTTAAAAACGTTGTCATTATCTTGTTATTGAGCGTCGACACGATTTGGCAGTATTTTAAATTACAGATTAGAAATTCCAACGTTTATGTTTTACTATAAACTGCTTGTTCTTCAGTTTATATATAAATATATAAATTTATAGGGAAATAAGAAAAGCAGTGACTGAAGATGTCCGGAGCAGAGTTTGCTGTTTTTTTTTTTTAAAGCCAGAACAAGTCCAGAAATTCCAGAATATATCTGTGAAAAGTACATTTAATATTTATTATTTATATATTGTAGCAGGATATATTTTTGGTGGACTTTTTTTTGTTTTGTTTTTTTCTTCCTCCTGGTCTGTGAATCTTTTTTATATTATTTTTTTTTTCAAATATAATAGTTCACACAGTCTGAGCGGCTGAAAGACAAATATCAGACAGGAGGGGTGTCGAGACTTGAATTATTAACCGGCTGTCTGACCGGTGGGGTTGTCACGGCAACCGGTTCTCCTTTTTTCTTTAGGGGTGGGATAAGGCATGGCTGTGGTGGATGGTGGTGGTGGTGTGTGTGTGTGTGGGAGGTGTTGAGGTGGTGGTGGTGGTGGTGGTGGGGGGGGGGGGGGGTAGACTATCAGTGCAGCCCTGACCAAAGACAATACTCCTTTTGTTATCAGGCTGGATCTCTCACACAAAACTGCAGGTATGTACACGGTTACAACACAACACGCGTGTGCTCACACACACACAAAGAAGGAGCCACGTCCATCTTATCTCTGCACCGCCTTTCGTGAGCTCTTTCTTTTTTTTCTTTATTACTCAAGCATTCGAGTCCAAAATGCACTTTTTTTTTTGCAGACCTCCACCTCCACCTCCACCACCTCCACCCCCGACCGGCGGTTGCCCCGCCGTGTCGTCTCGTCAAATGTCACGCCCTCCGACATGTGTAGGAAGAGGTGGGGGGGTCAGGTCATGTTTATAGGCCGACCTTTACTTCACCCTTTTAACTGACTGACTTAAAAAACAAACAAAAAGTATGTTCATTGGTTGTGCAGGGTTTTAGGAGGGTTTCTGGTGCATTGTGGGTACTGATAAAAAACAATTTATGACTCATTAAAATGAATCCTTGGAGTGTTTTATTTTTATTTGTTTTCTTGCAGCATGACTTGAACATTTCTTCTTCTGGACTTTCTTGGCTCCAGGCTCCTTTTTTTTTGATGAAGTTCATGGTTGGAGCTGCTCAGGTGAACCGGAACCATCTGATGCTGTTGTAGGCCGAGGCTGCCGGAGGACCTCCCATGATGCACCGGGCTTCTTTCCCTCGCTCTGGTGATGGACGGGTGAGAGATGTCTCCGATGTCTCCGATGTCTCGGGGAGAATAAACAGACAGGACGAATCCAGGCTGGTGGTTGTAGCTCAGGTGGAGGCCCACAGCTGACACCGCCCGCACCTTGACGACCCTCCCTGACAACAGGTAGAGAGCACAAGTACACTAACGGTTGTACTTCGGCGCTGTCGCTTAGCAACCGCATTGTTTTTTTTTTTTTTTAAAAACCCGCATTGTTTTCTCCTCCTCGCTCAGGAACTACTTTGTTCGGCGGAAGGAGTTTCTATTTTATTTTTTGTAAACAGTTCATTACAAATCACTTTCTGTCCAAATAAAAAATAAAAGAAGTCATTCACGGTGAGTTTTTGGGGGATTGTTGCACAAAGAAAGAAAAAGAAACCTCTTCACAGAGGTAGTTTTGAAATGAGCTGTTTGAACAGGCAGCTTCGCGCGACCTCGACATTTTGGGCAAGAAGTGGGCGTGGCCCTCCGCGGGGGGGAGGGGGGGAGGGGGGTATAAATGGCGGCGTCTCCCTTCGGCTCGTTCTCCAGCTCTCCTTCTTCTCCGTCCAACCGCCACCGGAGCACCGGAGCACCGGCAGACCGAAGCACCTGCTCACACGGTACAGTCCGACTTTCCCCTCCGGTTGTTTCAGGTGTCGGAGCGGCGCGTGAGACCGGGCTGAGAGCGTCCCGGGATCACGCGCTTCTGGAGGAGACAGCGGTTCAGTCGACCGTCAAAAAAAAAATAACGTTTAACGGTTATTTCTAACGATTGTTTGTTGCAGCCCTTTTTTTTTTTTTTTTTACTTTTTTTTATCACTCGTGTCTTCGTGGAAAATGTCATCAAACTTTTCTCCCTTTTTTTTTTTCCAGTGAGGATTAAAAACCAGACGAAATGGTGAAGATCGGAATCAACGGGTGAGCTGATTTATTTCTTTTTATTATCATTTAATTTAGTTTTTGTCAGTTTGCATCGTCTCATTTACAGCACAAAGAAATAACTGCTGCTCCCAAAAGTCCTGCAGCTGTAAAACTTTAGGAGTCAAACAAGTTTGTTTTAATTAAACTGGAGCGAAACTCAAATCTACTAAATACCAGGTTTCAATAAGGAGTCAGACAAGCTTTCAAACAATAACAACAACAACAACAGGAGGAAAAAAACATCAATAATCTCCAAGAAATTAATTGTTTTAAGATTTTGGGGGGAAATTAAATGTAAAAATTCAGATTGCAGCACTTTAAATGTGGAAATCTTCTTTCTTTTAGTCCTCTGATAATAAAACTCACCGTCTGTTGGTTGCTTTTTTTTTGTTTTTTGTGGAGTTTTATTCTAACTACAAATATATTAAAGCTGAAATGAGTAAGTTTTTTTTTAGCAGTTAAAAAAAATTCCAGCTCTCAGTTGTGCTGCTTTTCTTCATAAAATCCATGTTTTTGAAGGTTTTAGACATTTCCGGACTCGTCAAACTGTTAATTAAGAAACGAGGAAAATTAATCCTTAGTTTCTAATCTCACAGATTATTTTAAATGTAAAGTGCTGAGTGAGTTTTTTTTTTTTAAATGCCGTCGTGTCCATGAGCAAGACGCCAAATCGCTCCGGATATTTGTGGATATTAAACCATCCACAAATATAATCTTCTCCAGCTGTTAATGGACCAGATGGGAATTAAACACGCAGAGTATCCGAGTACACTATCGGGCCACTTTATTAGGAACACCTGTGCATTTTTATTTATTTATTATTTACACTAAAAATACCAGAAGAATTTTAAAACGAAAACAGACGTGCCTGAGCATCTCTCTCCGGACTGGACGTCTATTCTCTGGTTATCTATAGTCCAGGAGGAGGAGGAGGAGGAGGAGGAGGAGGAGGATGGGGGGGGGGTCACGGTTGAGCCTCCCCCTCTTCATCCACCCTCCTCCTCTTCCTCTCTTGTCTCAGCTGTCACATTCCTTTTATTCTCCCCGTCTCGTCTAATTATAAACCGTCTAACCTTTCCGCTGAAGGTCAAAGGTCATCCGGGCCGGCGTGTTTTTTGTTTGTTTTTGTTTGTTTCACTATTGAAACCTGTTTTGTAAACTTTCTCGGCTCCTCTGAAGCAGCTGCCGGGAGATTCTGGACGGGTACCAACGGAAACAGAAGCTGGGCTCCGGTCCATTTTGGTGGCGTCCCAAAACAAACTATCCGAGGACGGACTTGCGTGCCCGCTGGCCCCCCCCCCCCCCCGCCCCTCCCCTCCTCCCCCTCGTGTCCCACGATGGCAGCGACAACTCGTGTCGATGATGATTTCTTATAACTGACAGCTTTACAGACCGGACCGCCGCACGTCGAGCTCTTTATTTTTATTTAATTTGATTTGAACTCTGACATCCCTGAATCCAGAGAGCAGAAATCCTGCGTCCAGCTATTTCCATGTAAAATCAGCTGGTCTCCGATAGTTAATTTTAACACGAATAAATTATTCTTTCGACACGTTTCATTAACGCTTTTAGCCCCGAAAAGCTCGTTGGAGTCCGACGTTAATAGAAAGTTTTCCTGGAGGTCGACATCTGTGGATTTTTTTTTTTGCTGAAACCTTGTTTTAGAGAAACTGTCCTGTTTTGGTGATAAATAGTCCAAATGATCTTTTACTGTTTTAACAGGAAACGACAACCTCTGAATCGTAGACTGTTCATATGTTGGTAATGTTGGTAATCTCCGGGGCTGAAAAGTGAGGCCAATGTAGGACCTACTTTAAAAATACGATACCACTGATGGCCACTAGGGGGCGGGCTCTGAAAAAACATCCAATAAAGTTCTCTCCAGAAATACTCAAGTCAGTAAGTGTTTCCCACAAGTCATGATGGCGCCATGAGATGAAATAACTCCAGCATTCATTACATATCAGTACTCAAGAGAGCCGTGTTTGGGGGGTGGGTTTACAGTAGAGGTGGGCGGGGCTTTGTCCAAATATGGTCACTTATTATTTTTTTTATTCCAATTACACCAGAATGATATCCTACAATGTGGGACTAGTTGTTGTTGTTGTTGTTTACTGATATTTACAGCCCGGTTTCATTTACAAACCGTAGCGATGACCTTCGTCTCCTTGACGACGACCTCGTTATCCAGAACCTTCCTGCTGAACTTTGACCTTTTCCATAGATGGCGTGTCTTTATTTTTAGAGCGCGTGTGATTGTCTTCTCTGTTGCCGGGGGTGATGTTTCAAACGCTGCCCGGACGGCTCGCAGTCACGTGTAGCACGACTCCTGAATGTAGGAGGCGTGTTGCGTAACGGGACGTCAACATGTGAACTGAAGACAGCTGTTTGGTCTCCAACCCACTCCACCTTTGAGCAAGGCATTAAACCTCTTCACCCTACTGTTGGATTGTATACAGACTCCCTGCTTCAATCCTGGTCCCACCAACTGTTGTCATGGCGACACGACGACTTCTGCAGCATCTGAAGTCGTCGTGAGAGTTCAAATCAGACGGCTTTAATTTGTTGTTCTGTGGACAAACGTGAAAAAGATTTCCTCGGCTGAAAACTTTACTTTTTTTCGGGGTTCTATTCTGCAAAGACTGAATTCATCAGCTGAATCACTGTGGAAGTTTATTTTTGATGCAAATGATGAAAGCTGACGTCGTCGTCGTCGTCCGCCTCCTTTTAACTTCCCTGTAATCTGAAGTTTAAAAATGAGGGATGTGGCATATTTCTCTCTCCTGGTGAAACTCGGTGAAGTGGTTAAAAAAAGAAAAGAAAAGGGAAGTCTCCGGTTTTGTGCGTTTGGACTGTCCGTGACCATATTAGGGCGTGAAGCCGGGCCTTCTGCTGCCGGTGCCCAACTGTTGTTATCTTCAGTGGAGGTCGGTCGGCGGAGCACCTTGTATGGCCCGTCCTTCAGTTTGAGGATGTGGTGCCACCTGCTGGTCACATGGGAGTAAATATATCTACATGTAAGTGGATGTAGCACTTAAAATGATGACCTCAAAGACGTTTAACTCGACTTCTACTACTGAGATGTTCTATTTTGTATAAATTGGGTCTTTTGAAACGTCGACTCAGCTGTCCCCCCCCCCCACCACCAGCTGACCAACCTCCTTCTGTGTTTTCAGATTCGGACGTATCGGCCGTCTGGTGACCCGCGCCGCCGCCTCTGGTGGCAAAGTGGAGGTGGTGGCCATCAACGACCCCTTCATCGACCTGGACTACATGGTGAGAGGCCAACGTTGGAGGTTTTTTATTTTTTTATTATTTCCAAAATGTCTGTAGTTCAAGAAGACTTTTTAAAAGCTCGAACCTCGTGTCTTCAGGTCTACATGTTCAAGTACGACTCCACTCACGGCGTGTGGAAGCACGGAGAGGTGAAGGCTAACGGCGGCAAGCTGGTCATCGGCAGCATGAACATCACCGTCTTCCACGAGTACGTAGCCGTGGCAACCTTCCAGACCCCCCCCCCCCGGTGAGTCCACAGCACAGTTCAGGTCCCGTCTGACTTCCTGTCTGATGTCACACCTACAGGAAGGACCCCACCAACATCAAGTGGGGCGGCGCCGGAGTCGACTACGTGGTCGAGTCCACCGGCGTGTTCACCACCATCGAGAAGGCCTCCGTGAGTCCACGGCCGTTATTTATTTACTTTTATTTTGAAAACTGACAGCTTGTAAGAAATATAAATTCAGGAGTTTTAAAAACCAGTAAAGTTTGGTGAAAAAGCTGCTGGGTTTGACTTGTGTTTAAAAAAAAAAAAAAAAAAAGCCATTCTTTTAATATTATTTGTTATTTTATTACTTTAAACTAAGAAGAAAAAAAATGTTTTCAATTTATGTTTGATGAACTTCATGTAAAGAGCGTAAATGTGATCGTGTTAAATCTCTGGACTCTCCTGCCAGGCTCACCTGAAGGGCGGAGCTAAGAGGGTGGTGATCTCCGCCCCCAGCGCCGACGCCCCCATGTTCGTCATGGGCGTCAACCACGAGAAGTACGACAAGTCCATGACGGTGGTGAGGTGAGTCGTGTTTTTAACGTCAGCTGTAGGTTGGTTTTTTTTTACGAGTGTTTGGATTCTCTGTTGGTAAAACGTGCATTTCCTGTTTTGTCTCCATAGCAACGCCTCTTGCACAACCAACTGCCTGGCTCCCATCGCCAAGGTCATCAACGACAACTTCGGCATCATTGAGGGTCTCATGGTAAACAAGTCAAACTACTTCTTATTTAAATAAACTCGCTGCTGCAGTTTCATAACAAGTTATTATTAAAGTTTGAGGACAAAGAGAATTTAGTTCTTAGTCAGCAGTTCAGTCGGAGCTGCTTATTTATTTATTTATTTATTTATTCATCTATCAATCATGTTTGGATTTATTGTTTATTTGTTATATAAAATGTGCACCTACAAATTAAGTGCCTAGATTTAGTCAATTTATAAACAGAAGTTGACACAAATGTCTTTTAACTTTAATATAAAATTAAAAGAGTTAAAAGGTAATTAACAATCAGATAATCATTTCTCTATTAGTCACGTTGGTTTTCTGGATCTTTTTCTTAACTGCAAAATGTCTTCTTCTAGAAACGAAACGTGAATTGTATCTTGACTATTGTGAAATTTGCCAATTTTAAGCTATAAAATGTAAAAGTTGTGACTAAGATTGCCTTTAAAAAAAAAAAAAAAAAAAAAGATTCTTTTTTTTTGAAACTACCATAAAACTCTTGGTGCTTCAAAGACTCATCTAAACTTCAAACTTGTAATTAATTGTCAAATTCATCTGTAAGATACTGAAAACGAGGCCACTGAGTTCAAAATATAACTTTATTTAAAAACTACTCCATCTTTACAATTTAAAAAAAAAAAATTTTTAAAGGCCAAATCTGAGAATATGTCTTCAAATTTTATGATTTAGAAAATTTACAGCGCGGATCATGTTTATAAAAAAAACAGATTGTATTCAGAACTTTATTCCTTGTGGAGTTGATGAAGTTTCTGATATTAATAATAAATATCTGATTTCTCCTCCAGAGCACCGTCCACTCCGTCACCGCCACCCAGAAGACGGTGGACGGTCCGTCCGGTAAGCTGTGGAGAGACGGACGCGGCGCCTCCCAGAACATCATCCCCGCCTCCACCGGCGCCGCCAAGGCCGTCGGAAAGGTCGTCCCCGAGCTCAACGGGTAACTTTTCACTTATTAACGCTAATAAAAAATAAAAAACTGTTAAAAAACGAATCCGTCTGCGTGTAAAACAAACCGAGCTCTCTGATTCGCTGACTCTCTTCTGACAGCAAGCTGACCGGCATGGCGTTCCGTGTCCCCACACCCAACGTGTCCGTCGTGGACCTCACCGTCCGTCTGGAGAAGCCTGTGAGTTGTTGTTGTTGTTATTATTATTATTATTAATAAAAAAAAATTATATAAAAAAACTTCTGTCATTTTATGGTGTTTTTTTTTTTCCTTCAGGCCAAATACGACGACATCAAGAAGGTCATGAAGGCCGCCGCCGACGGACCCATGAAGGGATATCTGGGATACACGGAGGACCAGGTACAAAATTAAAAGATCATAATCTATTTTTAAACTTGTGTGAACAGAATAAAACATAAGAGTTGTGTTGTTGTTTTTTTTATCGGTGCTCGCGTGTCCGTTCAGGAGCCACTAGATGGCAGCACGTTCTTTTATTTTCTCCTGCAGTGAAGCTTTGACTTTGTCTTCCTGCTCAGGTCGTGTCCACAGACTTCAACGGTGACATTCGCTCCTCCATCTTCGACGCCGGCGCCGGCATCGCACTCAACGACCACTTCGTCAAGTTGGTTTCCTGGTGAGTGGTTTTTAGTTTTATTTGTTTTTAAATGAAGAGTTGTAACATCAGCTGATTCAAAGTCTGTGAAAACATTTTGAAGGAGTTTCCTGCTTTGTTCTGGTCTCTGCTGCGTCCCGACAAAAGATAATAAAACGGATTTTTAATCATATGAAATCAAACATGTTAGTACTTTGTTTTTTTCCACACATTTTTCCAGACTGAGTATAACACAAGTAGCCTCACAAAACGAGGACAAATTGGAAAGATTCATTTAATTCTGACACTTTAAAGTTCTGACAATAATTTAGTTTATTTATGTAAAAAGTTGCAAAATCTTTGTAACATTTCTTCTTTTTTTTCCAGTGAACTTAATTTTCTGTAGTTTCATGTTTCATTACATCCTTTATTAGATTTTTTTTTTTTTTTAGTATATTGGTGTAAATTCTAGAATAATAATAGGTCTGAAAAATATCGCTTTCATAATGTGATATCTTTGGGAATTATATGAAAATATGAATATAAAAAAAAGCCCAAATTGGGAATATGTCTTGAAATTTGAGCTTAATTTAAAAATGAACGTGAAAACTTTTCAAACAAACACTTGGAAATTTGTGGAACATTCAACTTTATATGAGAACTCTTTATTTATTTCTTTATTTTTTACCCTTCCTCGATCTTTTGCCTGCAGGTACGACAACGAGTTCGGCTACAGCAACCGTGTGTGCGACCTGGTCCAGCACATGTTCTCCAAGGAGTGAAGCGCCGACTCGGCTCGTTTCCTTCCCATGATTCCTTTTGTTCCTTCACCTGTTAACTGGATGCTGCGTCATCCGTCCCGGGAGCAAAACATCTCACTGGTGATTTCAAGAAAAAGAAAAAAAAAAAGAAGTTTTTATATTCTGGTCCCGATGATTCTTCCTTCACGGAGCCGTGTTGTTCTGAACGGTCTCGTTGTGGCTCCTTTGCACTTAACATGACAATAAAGTCCTCAGTTTGTGGAAACATGTGCTGTTTTTTTTTTAATTATGATTATTTCTGTCACAATTCTTCCAAAGTTATTTCCTCATTTGGTGTTTTAGTGGAAGTGGAGTCTTAAAGTAAGTTTTTGTTTTTTACTCTTTTTGCATTTCGGTATATTTAATTTAAACGCGGTGTGTTTTGTTTGATTTATTTTTTTAAGCCAGAGTCTGAAAGCTGTTCTGTTCCTGCCCAGACGAGTGACATCGCGTTTTGGCTGTTTTCCCAGAAATTAAATATTCTGCACCAAAGTCAAATTTGACGTATTTAAACCCAACGAGGGCGGCAGAACGAAGTGTGCTTTTCTTATGGGGGGGGGGGGGAGATATGTCACTCAAGATAATTTCATATCATGTCCAACAATATTGATCATGACACCCGTCGCCCGTCCTAAAAAAACAACAACTTTTTGTCACGTTTCATTCACAAAGAAACATGTTAATTATTCCGGGAGAAAGGATAACGTGCCCTACTGGAAAAATCAAAGCTAAGAAACGATTCCTAAGTGCAAAGGAAAAGTTGGTTCGGCAGTTTACAGATTGAAACACATTTGAGTCCTTTTCATGTTAATAAAAAAACACACCTCCAGGAAAAAAATAAAATAATAATAATTAAAGATGTTTTATAGATAAATAGAAGCCTATATTTAGGTCTATATCATGTTTAGCTAATTACCAGAAAATGTATTAATGTTAGTAAATCAAATGCAGACATTTAACTTGAAAGAAAACAACTTTACAAACGTGCAATAAATAACCAGAGCAGAGCAGCCGGGTGACGTCACTTCTAACATCCTCCAGGCCAAGTTTGTTTACATCCTTTGGGCACGTGACGTTTTATTTTTTTTTTTTAAAATATTTTATATACATGGCCAACAAAAAAAATTCACATTTGAACTATTTCCAACTTGAAATACATTCAACTGAATGCAGGTTTAAATTCCCGACACTTTCAGCACCTCTACTGAGGTTATTACGATCATTTAGAAAGCTGCCGGTGCTCCTCTGTCAGGGTGATTACGGTAAACCTACAGCCGCAGTCACTTCATGTTTACTCCTGATCTCTGCTGTACCGCTGCTCTCCTCCTCCTCCTCCTCATCCTCCTCCTCCTCATCACCTGCAACCAAAGTTTACCGTCTGCTGCTCCGACTGCAAGGTACGTTTTCCTAAATGTTAATTTCAGCATTTTTAAGACGTTTTTTTTGTTTAAGCTTCGATAATAAAATGATTTGCTGCCGCTGCGCGTCACCGCTGATCTCCTGTAGAAATGAGTCATGCGTAAAAGTGAACTCTGATTTTGCTGCAGGGTCCAGCGGTGTGCCATCTTATTGGACTTTATATCTAATGTGTGGATAACAGCTTTACTGCATTAGTGTTTGGAATTTTTTATTTTGTTATTTTTTTTTTGCTGCCATTTTGGGGCCCATCGGCCTCAAAGCAGTCCTTCTAAAACGCAACATCTGCCCTTTTTAGCCCGCAGCTCCTCCTCGTGAAGGGAAACCAGGAGACGGACTTCAAGCTGCTGGGCCCTGATCCCGGTCCGGTTTTAACACGGAGTTACCTCTCGAGTTGAATCTACAAAAGTCTGTGTTCATGCCGGATTTCGAGCACTTCAGATTTTCCTACTCGAGCATGAATCCGGTCCTGGGGGAGAGCGGCTTGCTGGCACCGCAGCAGCAGCAGCAGTATCATCACCAGATGACCGGCCAAGCCGACTCCACCGTCCCGGAGCCGGGCTACTTCCTGGGGGACCACGGCGGATTCGGGCCCGATGGGTTGTCCGGGTTGGACCTGGGCTCCCTGCCACCGTCGGGCCTCGCCTACCTGCACCTGAGCAGCCCCCTGCACCGCGTCCCGCCGGCGGCCACGGCGCTGCGCAACGACCTGGGCTCCAACATCAGCGTGCTGAAGACCCTGAACCTGCGCTTCCGCTGCTTTTTGGCCAAAGTGCACGAGCTGGAGCGCCGCAACAAGGTGTTGGAGAAGCAGCTGCAGCAGGCCTTGGAGGACAACGGCGGAGGGGACGGACACCAGAGGCCGCTGACCAAAGACATGGGGGTCCAGACTGGATTTATCGGGCCCATTCCCGCCAGACCGGGCCACATCCCGCTCCACAACGCCAACAACTCGGCCTACCTGCCCGGCGGCCTCCTCTCTCCCACCCTCAACCCGCCTCCGCTCTTTGACAACAAATACCTGCCGGGAAACAACCTCAACACGGACTCGAACTCCAACCTCACCGCGTCCGGGTTCCCCGTCGGCTCGGCTCTGAGTCCCAGCGACCCGACCAGAACCATCACCAACATGAACGAGAGGTTCGCCGCTCGCACCGGGACGAGCACCAACCGCGGCCCGCCTCTCCCTCCTCCTCCTCCTCCGCCCCGCTTCCTCCCCGGAAGCATCTGGTCCTTCAATCACACCCGCCGCTTCGGCGCCGGGAGGGAGTCGTGCGTCACGGGACCCGGGATGTCCTGGACTCACCCGGACGGCGTCGGGGTCCAGATCGACACCATCACGCCGGAGATCAGGGCTCTGTACAACGTGCTGGCCAAGGTGAAGAGAGAGAGGGACGAGTACAAGAGAAGGTAGGAAGTGCTCACCCTCATCTTTCTTTTGTTTGATCCTCTGCGAGTTTTCAGGATGCGTTCAGGGGCCTGATGTTGGTTCTATGTATGATATGACTGAAATTCACATTGAAAATAAATGCTTTAGATCAGCTAAGATTCTTTGTATACAATGAATAAATTCACAAACGCATCACAACAATAAAACAAGTATTTTCCGCATTGTTGCGGTTAGATCCTGTGTTTCATCTCAATATTCAATATGCAGCCACTGATATTTAATACATGCTGTAAATATATATATAAATATTTATATATACACTGCTGTATATATAAAATGATGATGGTTGGTAATCTAAAGTCAATAATTCACCATTATAGTCAAATATGTTGTTTAGTTTCAGGGGGAAAAAAACCTCCTTCATAATCAACTCAATAACAGTGTTACATCCAAGATTTGATGTCGTACCAGAAATTATTCTCCAAAGTGTCACAGCAGCAAAAGTAAAAAAAAAAAAAGTAAAAACAAAAGTAAACAGATGTCTGATAACAGATGAAACCCCTGAAATACTGTTCAGCAGCTATGAAAGTGAGTTACGTTTCTGTTCCATCATCACTGAAGGTTTTCATCGATCCATCTCTGGAAAGATGAAACCTGATGTTCGGGAGGTTCGAACCCGACCTGATGATACGAATCTGTCACCGAGGACGCTGCTGCAACTCAAAGAACTCGACTGCTTTATGGCAACGTTTGCTTTACAGGGATTTATTTTATTTCTTTTAACCTTTTAATTTGGTCCAAAGAGACTCACAATAAATGCAGAAACAGAAGCGCGGTGTCGTAAAAACTCAACTTCTTTTTGCTTCGGTATGTTTGACGTATTCATTTCACGAGTTTAATCAAAGATGAAACCTTTTCACTGTCGTTGAGAAGTTTAATTTTGAGATTATGAGGTATGTTTACAGCACATATCCAGATTATAACACCGGTGACGTGACGGTGAAGTTGTTGCTGCGTCTGAGGTCGTGTAACTGCTACGGCGGCAAGTTTACATACTCGTACATATTTTAATCCATTTATTTTAATTATTTCAACAATATACTTCTGCAATTTTCAATTGTTGTTCTGGATTTGTGTTTTAAAGTCTGATTGTCCCATTTCAGTCACAATAAAAGCCTTGTTAAGGATTGAAAGGGTTTTTTGCTCACTAAAAGAGTGCTTTTAATTTGAAATGCAGACAGGAAGTGATGAGTTTGAATTAATGTGTAATGCAGTAGGTTAACTTTAACAGGGCAAACGGTAGCGGATCAAAACGAGGCTTCGAGATGACGTCGTGAATCGATCGATACGACAACTCCTAACAATTTAATTGTTTTTTTTTATTGATTCTCTGGCATAAAAAACACTTTTCGATCAACAAACACTTAAAAATGTAAAAAAAAAAATAATAAAAAAAAAAAATCCAAACGCTAACCGAGTTGTTTTTTTGCTTTGGTATTCCACATTTTAGCACGATGCTGAGTCGTGTATTTTCCACTTGAAAAAATATCAAACTAAATGATTTGTAAGCTCCGCCCACTTTCAGTTTTCATAAAGAATCGTGACCTTGGAACCCTTTAGAACCTGATTTCACCTGTTTGGATAAATATTTTGACTTCTTTCTTGTAGTTTGACTGCAGGATCTTGTGTGATGCATTCGGGAAGTATAGTTGTTTGTTTTTGACCCGTATTAAAAGAGGTGATATTTCAATAGCTTCCCTCAGCTTGCGGCCGGTGTGTTTTTATTCGTTTGACCTGCTGCTGCCTCGTTCACTGACAGTTTCCCCCACTGCTGTGTTGTGTTAAAAAAAACACTGACCTCGGTGCTTCGGCCTGCTGAGGCAGGACGGCTCTGCAACACAAACCTTCAGTCACATCGATCTCAGCAGCAGCAGCAGCAGCTTCCTCTCCGACCTGCTCATCACTTCAGATCCGGTTCTGCACTGAACTCCGTTAAATCTGTATTTTGTAGGAAGCTGGTTTTCCAGTTTCATGTTTTCTCGGTGCCCAATTTTCAATTCTTACCGCGTTTTTTTTTTTTTTTTTTTTTGCGGGCACTTTGCTGAGCACGGCAAAAAGCATCGTCTGAAAGGGGCTTTTCAGCTGACGTTTCCATGGAGACCCGCTTCTTTTCACATTATTAGACAGCGGTGAGGTGAGAGTGGGAGCGCATAATGGTTTTTTGCATGAACATTAAAAACTCTCCTGGTTTTGATTCATTAATTGAAAACAGAATCAGCTGCGTTTAGAAAATATCTCGTCCTCCGATATAAACAAGCGGCAACCAGCCGTGTCGCCATCCGCCGGTTTGCGTCGCCATCTTGGAGCCCGAAGTGACCATATTTGGATGATGTGGAGGAGGACAATAAGCCCCGCCCACCAAAAGCTGTAACCTGACCGCAGCACAGGCCTGTCAATCAAACGGACAAATATACCGCTTTTTGGCGGCCTGATATCTAATTAATGATGGAATTATTTTCAGAAGTACCAACAAAAAACTAATCAGAAGGAGAGACTGTAGCTGACGACGCCATAATGACTCGTAGAAAAAAAATGATTGACTTTGGATTTGATGAGAGAAGTTGAATGGGAGTCTATGGAGCTGGAGGCTTTTTGGAGCCGACCTCTAGTGGCACTCGCTGGTATTGCAGCTTAAAGCTCTTTTTCATCAGCCTCATTTTTCAGACCTGGAAGCTACGAACACTTTTATGTCCAGTCTGTGGATTTAAACCTTCAGGAAGAAACATCCAATCACAGAGCTTAAAAATTCTGCTGCACGTTTCACGAGCAGACGGTTTACTGACCCTCGATAAAACATTGGCATCTTCTGATTATCGGGATCTTTCAGAAGTATATTATTCTAGACTGTTATTAAATGTTTGTATTTAGGGCTGTGGTCAGGATTTTAGATCGTAACCCTCCTCTTACATTTGTTGTAAGTTTTATTCCCTTAAAATGTGAATTATCTGTTTCAAAGTCTTCTCTAAGCAGGAATATAACTCCGATTGGAGACCTGACAAAAAAAACAACCTTTAATTTATTTATTTATTGCAACAGAAAAATACATTAAAATTAAAACAGTTTTCAGTCTAAAAAAAACCCCACTGAAATTAGCTCATAAAATATTTTGAGTCTTGTAATGTGAACTCTTTCTTCAGGCTTGTCCGTCATCGTGGCTGTGACCGAGTCGGACTGTTTAAAGGAGCAGCGCTTTTATTTCTCCGTCATGTGACTGTCGATGTTTCTGCTCTTTAGAGAGGAAACTGTCTGAGGAGAAGTTAAAACAGGATCTCCTGTCATGAGTCCTCCCCTGCTTTCTGTCTTCGGTCTTCATCTCCTGGTCTCTTCCTGTTCTCCTCCTCCTCCTCCTCCTCCCCCCCCTCCTCCTGGTACCTGCAATGCAGCACTGGGCCTGTGACCGCCAGCGGTGATGTCACCCGGTCCGCCACCTCCCTCTCTCTCCATTTTCCCCTCTGCCTCCCTCTCGGTGTCTCTCATCACATTTCTTCTTCTCTGTTTCTATTAACCTGTTTTTTTTCTTCCTCGCCGACTCCTCATCCATCCTCGTTTCACCCCCACCTCCCTCCCCCATCCCCCCACCTCCCCCCACCCCGTCCCCGGTGACCCTCTGCAGCGTCAGAGAGGTGCTGACATCATCTTTGTCATCATCATCCTCCTCCAGCTTCACCTCCTTTGAATGTGTTTCAGCGCAGCGTTACTGGGAAAGATGTTTTGATCAGGAAACGTTTGAGCTGCACGGCCAAAAGTATGCGGACGCCCGCAGGTGATTAATTAATGTGCTGCTGCCTCAAACTGTATGTAAAAGTGTTCGTAGCTTCCTGGTCAAGGAAAAATGAGGGGAAATGCGGAAGCGTCTTGAGCTGCAATACCACCGCGCGCCACTAGAGGCTCCAAAGCAGTCTCATATAGCTTTTCACAAATAATTATGACGTCGTAAATGTGCAGATTTATGTGTTGTTGTTTTTTCCATCCAGACTTTAAAAAAAAAAAAATCCATCACCCTTCTAATAACAGAGAGCAGCAAATGTCAACCCTTCTCATCTTTCCAGTATCGCCTCTGATGACAGATTATACAGCGAGTCACGCTGTGTTTGTGTCTGTTGGAGGGAATACGGAGATAAAAGTAGAGGCCGATGACGTCACTCTGAACATTGATCTAAAGAAGCCTTCAAGTTTGACATGTTGTTTTTTAGCTCCTTTAAATCACAGCTGGTTTTCGTCACGATGTTGTAAACGTAGACCGGACGTCCGGCAGGAATTCACCGAGTAACCGACACGCAACAGAAAAAAGTCCCGGAGAGGTCAAAACTTACAGCCACACTTTGAGGCCTGAAGTCGAAGGCTTTATCGCTCCCTCCAGGAAATCTGCAAAACTTTCAATCGCAATAATGAACTCAAAATTCAAGCAAACTCTGCAATATTTACGGGAGCTTGCGATTTTTAAGTTTTTTATTTCTGCGATTTTTTTTTTCCGCCAAAAAATGTCGTCAGCAGAAGCTGTGCTGAAAGTGCTTACGACGTAAAGTAAATCTTTTTGGACAAAATTTGCTTTACTAACACAAAAAACTCATTTACAACCAGAAAAAGCTCTGTAGGATAAAACAAGATCCCCGACTATCACCTCTACAGCTCATTGCTTTTCTGTTAGTCTGCACTTTAAAACTAATGACAGACATGTTGTCAGAGGGTTTACTAGCAGGCGAGCTGTTTCCCCTTCTTTCCATTGATTATGCTAAGCTAAGCTAATAGCCACTCGGCTCCGGCTCGTCCGTTTAATGCTAAAACTTGAGATCAATCTCCACATCGAACGCTCGGCAGCAAAAGAGAATTTTACTTCCAGAAAATATATTTTTTTTCCCGCTTCCCACTCCTTTCACGATGAAGGTCGTATCAAGGTCGTCCATCTAAACCCTCTTTGGAGAGATCAGCGTCTCAACTGTCTCAAGCTGCTTTCAGCTGTTTCAGTTTAAATTCACGTCATCGCTCTATATTCTCGTGCTTTTTTTTTTTTTTTTTTTTTTTTTGCATCATCCAGCAGTTCTTGATTGTGAAACCAGCTGCAGGTCAAATGCGACACCAAACCGGCCGCCTGACTGCAGAGACGCGTGTCGAGACTGAGAAACAGATCGGAGCTACAAGGACATCAGCTCTCACTGCTGCTCTCCGGCTGCCACAGCCGAGCGTCTCCGTCTGCTGTTTTCTAATCGGCACGACGATGGGGAAAAAAAAAAAATCTGCCATCTTCCTGTCGGGAAGCCGGGCGTGACTCTTCACGCTCAAAACCGGGAACTGAACTTTGACGACGTGACGTTAATTCGATCCGTCGGAGACATCGCAGTCGTGGTTCAGATGAGCGTTCGTGTCGAGGGCAAAGCGGCGATCGTATTTAAGTGACGCTTCGATTCGGTGGGAAATGAAATAGACAAAACCGCTGCAAAAACACGTCCAGCATCAGAAAACAAAGAGATTCTTCGTCTGGTTTCACGAAGTTTGTGTTCTGAAATGATCCACCGCAGTATTTTTAAAGCTCAACTTCTAATCCATCTGCTCTTCGTAAACTTTTCAGGAAGTGATGTCAGAGCTGACGTACATCAGTGATGTAGTTTAGTGTATTGAAGTCGGCCTAAGTCATTTCATTACGTGTGATTTGGACATTTTTCCACTTCGCCTCAGTCTCAATCTTTAATGAGCTCGTGGGTGTTTCTGGATCATGTTTCTATCCGGTTTCCTCTTTGTAGAGTTTTAACCTGAATTTATGAATGCAGAAACGCTGGTTTTCAGAAGTGTTCCTGAGCCCATGCAGTAATTTCCACTCCAGAATAGTGTGTTTTTAATTCCTGAGGGCCCGAAGATCACCACCATCCAATATTGGTTTCCAGCCTTGTCCCTTGTGTTCAGAGATTTCTCCAGATTCTCTGAATCTTTTAATGATATTATGAACCGTAGACGATGAAATCCACTAATTCTTTGTAGTTTTACGTTGAGGAACATTATTCTTAGATTGTTGAACTATTTTCCCAAACAGTCTTTCACAGTGTGGTGAAACTCTTCCAATCTTTCTCTTGCTGAGAGACTCTGCCTCTCTGAAATGATCTTTTTTATACCCAATCCCATTAATGTTGCCATGGTAACCTAATTAGTTGTGAGATGTTCCACCAGGTGTTTTTATTTTTTAATTTTTTTAGCTTTACACACCTTTTCCAGTCTTTTGTTGTCCCAACTTTTTTGAAACATGTTGCTGGCATCAAATTCAAAATAAGTATATCTTTTGTTCTCGTTTTGTTTTTATTTACATTTTATACCTTTTAATTATTGTTAATAGAAATGATTGATTTTAGAGACGCTTTTCCCAAAAATTGTAATATGCGTTGTTTTTTTTTTGGCTGTAAAATTGCAAATCGATAGATATAAATTCTTATTGAAGACCGGAGACTCCTGACATCACACCAAAGAAAGAACAATCCTCTGAGACCGGTTTCCTCCTGCGCCGCCCGTCTCTGCTCTATTTCCGTCCTCTCTCCATAGTAACTGACTTGAGTGCTCCGTGCTGTTCGTGCTCTGCATGCTCGGTTCTCCCCTCCTTACATAACACATGCTGAGGAATCACAGCGGAGGTGGGCGGGGCCTTTGACGCTACCGCACGGTGTCGGTCGCCCAGGTAACCACGGCGGCGTTTGGCCTTAAAGCTGCAGAGAGGAAGATAACGAAGAACTCGTCTCATCCCAGCTGAAAAAAATTAGGCCGAGTTCTGCCGAGGTCACGGACGTAATGACGGTAAAAAAAAAATAGAAGATCCCAGAGACGACACAGATGAGAAGGAAACACCGCTGAGAATGTAAATCCTGTCCAGCTTCACACGTGATCTAATCAGGGAATATTATGTGACTGTGAGTTATCTGCATCATTGTTAAATTCCTGCTCTGTGTGTGTGTGTTTGTGTGTGTGTGTGTGTGTGTGTGTGTGTGTGCGTGTGTGTGTGTGTGTTGTATTTGTAGATGGGAGGACGAGTACACAGCCAGAGTGGACCTGCAGGAGAAGGTGGTCGAACTTGAGGAGGTAAACGAGAAGAACTTCTCCAGTTCAGAACTCCATTCAAAATTTCTCCCTTTTTAAAAACGTATGTTTTAAATGTATGTAAAGTGCTTCGTAACTTGTTTTGGAAAAGCGCTATAAAAATAAAGTTATTATTATTATTATCTTTTTTGGCTTTAGAGATGTAATTAGCTTCTCTCCATGTAATCAGTTGCATCAGTATGAAGGTAGTTTACTTTATTTTTTACGCAAGTATAAAAGACAGTTTTTTGAGCAGATGTCTTTCACTACAATCAAAAATCGAGTTTATAAGAAAAAAATATAGATATAATTTTTTTGCCAGAAGAGTTCCTTGGGCTTTTTCATTCTTTTATTTTAACCTTTTGTGTTCCCGACCAAAGTGCACCTTCATAACCCTGGTTTGAATTGATAAGCGGCGTTCTGGATCTTTTCTTGTTTTAAAAGATATATGAAGTGGAAATAAAATTCTTTGGATCGAGTTGGATGTAAACGGTGGCGCTAATTCTCTACTTAGGAAGAAGAAGGAGGCGAGATGAGATTAAAAGAGCGCCAGACAGCGACGTGGAAACAGTTTAAAGAAATATGACGTTAGTTTAACCCAACTGTTTTTATACAGCTGAATGGGAACGATTTAATCGGCGATCGAAACTTCCCAGTGGCTCCTGAATGCATCATATACCTGTGAAGGACATGGTGTGTTGACATGTTTCCGTCTGATTGGACCTGTAGGACCTGCAGGAGAGCGAAGTGTGTCAGGATGAGCTGGCTCTCCGGGTGAAGCAGCTGAAGGCCGAGCTCGTTCTCTTCAAAGGACTCGTCAGCAACGTGAGTCGTCTCCGTAACACATGTTTGAAACTGAACCCTCATCTTAATACTTTGATTTTTAATACATTTAAATTTGAAGTATTTATTTACAGCCCCATTCATAAAGAAGTTGGGATGCTTTGTAAAATGAAAAAAAACTTAATTGACAAATTGCGTCAACCCATATTTAATTGAAAGTAGACCAAAGACAACAAATCAAATGTTGAAACTGAGAAATTTGTGTTCTTTTTTTTTTTTTTTTTTTTTTTAAATATTTGCTTATTTTGAATTTGATGGCAGCAACACGTCTCAAAAAAGTTGGGACAGGGTCAACAAAAGACTGGAAAAGTTTTGTTACGGTATGAAAAGATAATTTTAGAGAGGCGAAGTCTCAGCAGACTAAAAGACTGTGTGGGCAAATAGTGCAACAATTTAAAGATAATGTTCCTCAATGTAAAATTACATCATCTACGGTTCATAATATCATTCAAAGATTCAGAGAATCTGGAGAAATCTCTGTTCACTAGGGACAAGGCTGAAAACTAATATTAGATAGTGGTAATCTTCAGACCTTCAGGCAGCATCTTCTGGAGTGGAAATCACTGCATGGGCTCAGGAACACTTCCAAAACTGGGAACACAGTCCAGACGTGTCTCCCATTGAAAACATTTGGCCACATCCTGAAACCAAAACTACGACAAAGGAGACTTCAAACTGTTGAGCAGCTGAAATCTTATTATTTAAATTTTACACAACTTTTTTGGAAACAGGGTTGTGTTCACGTTTTTCTGACTCATGACTGAGCAAGATTTCTCAGCCACATGTAGTCGCAGTTTTAGCTCAGCCCAACAATGATTTCCGCGACCCTCCAGAAAACCAGAACAAAAGACCAAATCTTTTAAACAAACAACAGAACCAGTTCTCTCGTCTTTGCTTCAGAACCTGTCCGACCTGGACAGTAAGATCCAGGAAAAGGCCATGACGGTGGACATGGACATCTGCCGCCGGATTGACATCACCGCTCGCCTCTGCGACGTCGCCCAGCAGAGGAACTGCGAGGACATGATAAACATCTTCCAGGTACGTATCCACGGCGACGAAGGTCCAAAATAACAACAAAAACCCCTCCACCTGGACCTTTTCAAAATAAACACGTCTCCGCCCGGCAGGTGCCGACGCCCCCCTCCACCCTGAGCCACCGGGCCAGGAAGCACAGCGGGCAGTCGCCGAAGGGCGGGGACGGAGACGAACTGAGCATGTCTGAGAGCGAGGGAGGCGGGGCCAAAGACGAGGAGTCGTCCAGCACGTCGGCCAATCAGATCAACGAGCAGATGCAGAGGATGCTGAATCAGCTGTACGTGACTTCAGCCTGAAACTTTCTGTCATCATGTTTAAACATCATGTAGCTGATGTGTGTGTGTGTGTGTGTGTGTGTGTGTGTGTGTGTGTGTGTGTGTGTGTGTGTGTGTGTGTGTGTGTGTGTGTAGCAGGGAGTGTGAGTTTGAAGACGACTGTGACAGTCTGGCCTGGGAGGAAAACGAAGAAACTCTTTTGCTCTGGGAAGATTTTCCTGGATGCACAATGGGAGTGGAAACACATGGAGAGGTACACACACACACACACACACACACACACACACACACACACACACACACACACACACACACACACACACTTGTTTCACTATTCCCACGGGGATTTTAATTGACACCTATAAAATATTAAAGAACTTCAAACATGAACCTTCTACACCTCCTCTATATTATTATATTGATATTTTCACCCTGATTTTATTCAACAACTGACATTATTTTGCTTCCAGTGAAGTTTTGCCCCCGAAAAATGTTGTGCATCATTTATTTTTATACTCCAACTGACTGTTTTATTGTGTTTCTTTCTCTCCCTGACAAACAGCTGCAGGACGAGTCCATCGAGAAAGTCATTAACGACACCGAGTCTCTGTTCATGTCCAGAGAGAAGGAATACCAGGACACCATCGACCAGATCGAGGTGAGACACTTTCATTCATCTCGGGTTGAAAAAAGAAATGTCAGAGGGAGTTAGAAACGGTGGACCGGAGGTGGAAGCAGCAGTTTTACTTTCAACCAAACAACAGTAACGGTGTCGGTGTCTGCGGCAGCTGGAACTGGCCACAGCCAAGAGTGACATGAACCGCCACCTGCACGAGTACATGGAGATGTGTTCCATGAAGAGAGGCCTGGACGTCCAGATGGAGACCTGCAGGAGACTCATCACGCAGAGCGGAGACAGGTCACACACACACACACACACACACACACACACACACACACACACACACACACACACACACACACACACACACACACACACACACACACACACACACACACACACACACACACACACACACACACACACACACACACAGGTGAGGTGTAAACTTGCAGATCTTTTTCTAGATCCTCTAGAATGGAACGTAGGAACAGGACAGTCTGTCCTTCACATTGACCTTGACCTTTTGACTGATCCTTTGAGTCCAGGTGAGCAATTGTGTCAAATTTGAAGACGGTTCGTTAAAGCGTTCCTGAGATAGTCGAATTGACGTAACTGTGACCTTTGACCCTCCCAACATTGAATCAGTTGATCTTTAGGACCGAGTGAACATTTCTGCCAAATTTATAGAAGGTCCTTCGAGGTGTTCTTGAGATTTAAAAAACAAACAAACAAAACAAACAAACACTGAATCCACAATCTTCAGACTCTTCATAAACCATCTGACTGAAAATATTCTGTCTGCTACATGATACAGATGAAATACTGTAAATTAAGATCCTCTCTTCGTCTCGGCAGGAAGTCCCCCTCCCTCGTCCCGCTGACGGTGGACGACTCGGACAGCGAGGAGAAGGAGAGGAAGAAGCCGGCTCTGCCCGGCGACTCGGTGGGCGGCGGCTCCTGCTGCGACGTCAACGCCGCCATCCCTCCCCTGAGCTGGAGGAAACCCTGACACACTGCTGCTACCGCATCCTCTTCCTCCGGCGCGGCCCGAGAGCCTGAAACAGAAAACACAGAAATGATGTTTCATTTTTGGTGACCTAAGATAGGAATTCTTTCAAAAAAAAAAAGAAAGAAAAAGAAGCAGCAGCTGTAAAAGTCTTGATTTTTAAATGAATTTTCCCTCGAAAAAAAATCAAATTTAAGAAAGAAAGAATTCTTTGTGTTTAAGCAGCAGAAAAGTTTCTCTACTTTAGTTATTAAACCCATAAATGATCATTTTCAGTATATGAAGTCATTTTCCAGGCTGCTGTCAGAGGTTTTGAGCTTCATTAAATAATCCACTGGATGTGTGAGTGCTGCCCTCCTGTGGCGACAAGCTCCAACTACACCTCCTGAAGGTCAAACTAAAATAATTGCACTTTAGAACAGATTTTGCTCCTATTTTTTTATTTTGTGATGAGATTTATTTTGCACTAATCCGCACAACTTGTAACGCTGCCTTTCAGCTGAGAATCAGTGATGCACAAAGTAGTTTGCACGTTATTTATTTCCACTAAAATGTTTATTATTATTATTATTATTATTATTATTATTATTGTATTGTGTTTGTGTTATTATTTACAGTTGTGTGCAGCTTTAGTAAATATACAATTTTACCCAAAATTGACTGTAACTATGGAAACAGTTGTAACCTTGCCTTAAACAGAAATCAACATTTTAAGTATACGACGCCTTTTAAGCTGTAAAGGAAACAAAAAGTGAAAGTTTGTCACGTGTCTAAAACATTCGAGGTTTTTATCTTCTTGTTTTTCTTTTAACGGCTCAGTAATCACATGGAAATTAACAATATTAACCCCGATTTATTTTTGATACTTTCACTTCTGCAGCCAAAATGACAAAACTCGCTCGAGGCAACGGCCTATGTTTCATTTTGTTTTTGTAAATTTGGAGGATTTCAAACCCCGAAAAGACAAAATCCACGTGACTTGTTTTTAAAGGCCAATTCTGTCTGTTCATAAAGAATCAAAATATTCAAATGTGACAGTTTTCCAGTTAAAAATCAAGTTAAAGAGATTAATTTAGTATTTCTTGACCTAAATTATGTATCTGGTAGATTGGAGAATTCTTTAAAACGTCATTTTTAGACCTTCATGTAGTCAGAAAATACATGAAGACTTTACAGATATTTTGGTTTTAAGTCAAATATTTGGACGCGTGAGTTCAGAATTTCAGTAACCACATTAATGTTATAATGTAATGAACACAGTGTGTTTTTATTTTGATAGTACTCTGAACAAATTATTTTTTAATGCATGCAGAGAAAAGTTTCCATTTTTTTTCTTTCTGCTTTAAATTTGAAGAACATCAGAAGAGAATTGAAGACAATAACCTCTAATTTTAATCTTTATTTGCTCAAATGAGTGAGGGAAACACATTCGCAAATATGATTGTGAGATAAGGATTTATTTTACACTTGTACCATCTATAAATTATTTTTAAGGCCAAAGAAGATTTGAAAATAATAACTTCAAATTTTAATCTTTGTTTGCTATAAAGAGTTTTTGGAAATGAAACCTGTCAATATGACATTGAGATGGATTTTAAGT
Organism: Embiotoca jacksoni; assembly: GCF_022577435.1. Taxonomy (NCBI): domain Eukaryota; kingdom Metazoa; phylum Chordata; class Actinopteri; family Embiotocidae; genus Embiotoca; species Embiotoca jacksoni. The sequence continues at coordinate 2,111,475 of NW_027185394.1, read as the reverse complement.
GCTGAACCTGGAAGGTAGATGTCACATTATGAAAAGTACGATTAGTGTTTGAATTAATTACCAATATTAAAGGAAGTCAACAGATTGCGGCTCAAAATCCCACAAAGCCACTTCCCTACAGTTCCTCTGTGACGTGTGACAGATCTGTTTGAAAGGACTCGCGTGGGATTTTAAGAGCGATTTATTTTACACTAGTAAAAAAAACAATTTTAAGAACTCCTGTAAAATGTACAGTTTGTAAAGGCTAAATAATGTATCTAATGTACATAATGATGCTGTGTATAAAGCTGAACTGCTGCAAGCTTCATGTCCTACAATGGAAATTAAGATGCGATAAATGAAAGTTGAACATTTTATTTGAACTTTTTTTAAGTTTTAGCATTGCTGTTGCTAGCAATAGAATTAGCGCTGTTGTTAGCGTCGTAGCAGTGATGTGAGATGTCACATACTCCAGACAAGTAATATGTGTAAAATATGTTGGGAAAAATCAGCTGTTAATCTTGATTTGAAATATGTTTGTGCTGTTTCTTTGGTTTTTTTCTGCCTGCAGTGAATGTTTTACAGTTCACTTCTTCAAACGCTGTCAAACTTTGATTACGTGAATGTCCACTTATTCAGTAACCTGCCATGTTCACAGGAAACAGAACCACTAAAGGAACACTTTTACTTTTAGTCCACAAGTTTTCTTCACTGAACACATTTACGGCTTCATCAAAACAAGATTTAAACTCTTAAGATGTCTGTTATCTTTCTCTTTTGTTATCTCACTGTTTTTTATTTTACACACAGTGAAGAAAAAGGACTAAAATTTAAAAAGTCTAATTGTTCCTTTAATGTCAAGAAAAAACAAAAGCAACTGCTGGTGTGCAATACAAGACTTTAAATAGGCAACCATCACTCACCTTGTGAAACGGTACAAACGCTGCTTTAATGGAACTGTTGATATCTATTTAATCTGAATGTCAGTAGAATCTGAAGAGACCAGGAAGATGAGGAGAAGATGACGAAGACCTCGAGAAACGGAAACTAGAACAGGAAAGAAAAGCCAAATACATGAGCTGATTTAATTTGTCTGTTTTCGTGGGTCTTTGGGTCTATAGAGGTGTGTGTGTTTGATCAAAATGAAAAGATGAACAAAATAAATGACAATAAAAAACCTTTCTACTCTTTGACTTTGTTATTTACAGTGACAGAAAGTAACGGACAAATATTTAGGAAGTCATACTATAGTATGTCGTTCGAAATATGATAAAAAAGTCATACGATAGCATGTCATCAAAATATAAAACAAAAAAAGGCATTCTATAGTATGTCCTTTTAAATAGGTGAACGTTGTTTCATAACAGTTAAAAGGTTCTGGGTTCGATCCCGGGCAAAATATTAAAAGGACAAGTCAGTCTTCCAACATTATTTATTATTTAGACTGTACTGTGTCCATACAAATTTGAAAAAAAAGTCATGTCGTACAAAATATGACAATAAAGTCATACTATAGCATGTCAACTAAAATATTACAAAAAAAAGTTACACTACAGGATTTTGTAAAAAAAAAAGGAAAATAAAACATTGGAAGCACTGTGGTTCAGTGGTTCGTGATGCTGCCTCACATTGAGGTCATGGGTTCAATTCCATCTTGAGACGTGTATGTCTTTGTCAAAAAATCAAAAACACATAAGGCTATAGCATGTTGTATAAAATACAAAGAAAAAGTCAGAGTAGGATGTTGTTGAATATATGAATAAAAAGTCATACTGTAGCATGTCGTCCAACATAAAATAAAAAGTAATTCTAAAACTACACCTTAAACATTTCCTGTTTCTCTTCCAAACTATGAATGTGTGTGTTGACGTCGGGCTGTTGGCCGACAGAAAACCTCGCGTCTCCAATCGTTCCACTTTTTTGGGGGATGAAAAACTGAGAAAATACACTTAGTTCCTGTTTTCATGAATTACGTTACGTTACATTTAGCTGAAGCTTTTATCCAAAGCGACTTCCAATAAGTGTATTTTTATTGAAATGAATCAACGAGTCAAGTTGTGCTGTTACTTCCTCAAAGTTTTATGATGAAACCTCTCAGAGGGGCCGGACGGGAAACACACTGACGGCAGCGATCGGTCC
>NW_027185394.1:2091857-2104357 GCF_022577435.1 Embiotoca jacksoni | reverse complement strand
TTTTTTATTCACATTAACTAGAACATGATGTTTTTTAAAGATTATTTTCATATTTCAGATTCTGTATTTTAGCATTTCTTTTGTTTAGTTTGTCGCACATTTGCAGTGAAATGAAAAAGTCCTTGTTTCTTTCTGTGGTGACAAAGATGTGGTTGATCAATAATAAAAACCAAAGAAAAGCATGAGTGGAACAAAAAGACGGCCAATAAGAGGAAGATAAATAGTTCATATTCAAGGTTTGATCAGAAAGCTCACTGAGATGGCGGCCAGATTTAAATCAGGCTCATTGTTTGGTAGTTTTAGACGCTCTCTCTCTCTCTCTGAACTTTTTAAACACACATTGTACAAAAATTATAAACAAAGGAAATATTTTAAAACTCATTTTTACGTCACTGATGAAAATTGAAGATTTACTAGAACATGTGAGAACATTGAAAAAGCAGCATAACCAGGTCCTTTCTTTCATCCAGTCATGTTTTAGTTACAAACATCGACAGCTGAAATGAGATCAACTTTTAAAATCTGTCTGATTCAAAGACTTCTGGATATATGAAACACTAAGGAGACGAATTCAGAGAGGAAAATGAAATTATATGGAAATAATCCTGAAAACATGTATTTCTTATTGTTGAATTTTGTTTTTTGTATAAAACTAAATTTTAACTTTAGTAATTATTTCAACAACGGTTGAAATAATTTTTTGGGAGTATTTCAGATTTTTGCACAACACAAAAACAAAAGTTTCAAAAGTTGTATTTCTTCCTGATGTTATTACAACAGAAATATAATAAATCAAGACTGAAAACTGTGTTTGTCTCCCATGAAATAGGAGTTTGTCCGTGCACTGAATTGGAAAGGAGCGTCCTGGATTGGTCTACAACGCACTGAACAGACTGGAAGGACATGGACATGGACATGGGTGGACGGATCACCGCTGACAGAGACGTGAGAAACTTTTTTTGTTTCTATTTCACATCAATATTTGTAACTTGGAGATCCATCAAAATAGAAAAGAAACGTATAATTTTTTTTCATTTTTAATAATCCTCATATACAGAATAAAAAAGGACAAAAATCCTTCTTTGAATGAACAGCTGATCCTGAACTCTTCATCTGCAGTCTGTGATGAGGTCGAGTTACAACAACTCAGTTTTCAGAAGTCACCATTCAAAAATGTTCAAACTGTCAGCTGCTAAAGTTCAGTTTGTTCAGTTTGTTGAATTATTGTTCTGCACAGTTTGTCCACCCAAACCATGTCAGAGAATACATGTCTCTTCTTCTCTGGTGTTTAGAAAAGTTAAGAACATTTGAGGGAACAAAAATCAATCTGACCATAAGTCCCAGGGACTAATTGAAAGAGCAGCTTTATCAACAAATGTTCCTGCTGGTCAGCTGAGGTACTGCAACAACATCCCTGAAATCCAGACTTCAACCAATAATTTATTCTGATTGACAGCTCTGAAAATTCCCTAAAAATGATATCAAAGGAATCTAGAAAATATTTTAAGACATCTATTTGAAGGAGATAATAATCAGTTTCAGCACACTTTAAGATTATGTTTTTTTTCTTCACAGGTTCTGGGCAGCAGGACATGAAGATTATAGTTACTCGTACAAGGCAACGTGTTGCAATGATCAAGGAGAATGGATTAATGAAAATTCTTCCGATAATTATAACTGGATCTGTGAGAAATAGATTTCCTGCTCTGAATGACCGAGTGGTGAAAAGTGTTGGACTGATGAACAAAGACTAGAAAAGTGTTCTGCATGAACCTCTGATTCATCTTCTATTATTTTCCTTGTTCATGATGTGCTTTCCATAAGTTCTCATCGTTGTGTTATTCTTTAGTGATGTTGTGGGTCCAACTGGACTGGAGCTTCATGTTGTTGTTTTTACATTGTAAATATTTGATCTGGTTAGTTTTGGTTTCACGTTGCAGTTTTAGAGCGTTTTTCACATCCCCAGAGAGGGTCAATGAGATGAAAAAGAAGAAATATAGAAAACAGAATGGAAAAGGGAAACTCAGGGATTCATTCAGGATGAAGATAACTTCAATTACAGCCAGCAAAAGCACCGAGAACACAAAGACCTGACTAACAATCAAAAAGGAACCGATCACCTGTGTTACTAACAAACTACACTCAGACACAACAGGTGTCGTCATCACCTTCATCCTGTCATCATCATCTACTTCTGGTTGTCATGACGAACATGATCTGTGTTTTCCTATACTTGACATTGATTGGTTTGTAGACGGTGGACGTCTGATGTCACCAAATAATTTGTAACTTTCAGTATTTCAATGTATTTTTTTTAAACTTGACTTTTGATTTCTTTGTCGGACCAAATTACAATGAAATACTTCGTCTCCTCCCCATGTGTTACCACGACTCATCTTTGATTCTCTTCTGGTTCTGTTTCTTCTTCTATGGTTTAATTGGTGACGATAGTCTGCTGAAACTTCCTCCAACTGGTCTGAAGGTCCAAACTTTGATCCAGATCAAAGCTTTCTACTTTTCTTAGACCAAGTTTTGGTCCTTTGGTCCGGACCATGATCTGAGGATCCTGTAACATCTGATATTTAGCTTCAGACCAAACTGAAAAGTTCAAAGGTCAGTACCAAACAAAGTAGGTGTGAAACCACACTTAGTAGTCTGACGTTAACTTTCTTATCGGAACAATATTTTGGAAAAACAACCAACTGAAAATGAGCTTTAAAAAAACTGAAAAAAAACTTCTTTAGTTGGTTTAGTAAATATAAACATGTCATGGTGATTCATGCTCTGATATTATTATATTCAAGAAAAATATCTTTAATTTCAAAGATCCTCATAGTGTGTCATTAAGAAAGATTTTCAACTGTGTTGTTTAGTTGCTAAATAAATTCTTAAAGACCAATGAAATTTGTCCATTTTGAGTTTAGATAACTGATCTTCAGAGCTTGTTGAATGCTGTTAGTTCCTTAAATAGAAATATTTAAATAACTGTAGAGTTCATACGTCACATTTCCTGTGTTAGAAAACCTGCTTCTGTCTTCTAGTTGTGTTCACTTACAACTTGTAACTTTAATTAATTAAAGAAACCTCAGACGAAGGCACTTTTATGTATTTTGGTGCAGCTGAGTTAAATTTTTGTATCTCTGCATTATAACAGCCAGGAAATAAATAAAAAGTGAATAAACAATGTTTTGTTTATTTATATATTTTACATGTTCTGCATGTAAAAGTTTTCAAAACTTCAAGGTAATACACAAACACATTGAACCTGTCTGTGGTTGTGGTTTGTGCTGCTGCTGCTACTTCCTCCATCTTCTATGTCCGCTCACAAAGAACAAACAGACTGTGAAGCGAGGCCAAATATTTCTTCGCCCCTCAAGATGTCTAAAGATATTCAAACTTCTAGAGATCTACGGATTAAATACTGCAGAGGAATAAAAGAGGATGGAGGAGAGAGGGAGGAAAGTGAGGTGGAGATGATGGAGGATGGAGAGCAGCGACTTGATGTTGGGTTACAAAAAACTGGTAAGTAGGAAAATAATGAACATCAGGAAATAAAAGCTCATGCTAACGATTAGTGTGAGAATATTTTGACTTGCTTTAAAATCTGTCCTCAGTTTGACTGTTGAAGAAGAACTTATTCCACTATCATCCATTTCAGTTCCTGGAACTAGAGAACAAACTCGTCTGAGTCATTATTGGGTCAATTGTTGGTAAAAGTTTTTACCACCTGAGTTCAAAAATCTTTATTCTTTAAGACCAATGAAATTTGTCCATTTTGAGTTTAGATAACTGATCTTCACAGCTTGTTGAATGCTGTTAGTTCCTCAATTAGAAATATTTAAATAACTGTAGAGTTCCCACGCTTCATTTCCTGTATTAGAAAACCTGCTTCTTTCTTCTGGTTGTGTTCACTTCCAACTTGTATTGAGACCTTAAAGCAGCCTCAGACAGAAACAGAGATCAGGTCAAATTCTTTCATTCATCGAAATTTCCACAGAAATTGAAGCTGCACCACGTTGGAGGGTTAAATACAGCAGAGGGGTCCGAGAGGATGGAGGAGAGGGAGAGGGAAGGGAGGTGGAGATGTTAGAAGACGAAGAGCAGCAGCCTGATGTTGAGATACAAGAAGCTGGTAAGTAAGAAGTTCAACTTAATGTTAAGGATTAGTGTGTGATCATTTGAATTTGTTTTCAACAACATATCTGTCCTCAATTCTACTATTGTAGAAGAACATATTCCACTAACGTCCATTTCAGTTCCTGGGGAACAAATATGATGAATTTGATCGACTCATTAACAAATCAATTGTTGGTGAAAGTTTTGACCGCCTGAGTTCAAACATCTTTATTCCCACAAAGCAGATGAATTTAAATAAAACTATTTTTTTCATCTGGAGGAGAAAACAGGCAGAAGAACCTTCCAGCTGTGAGAAGAAGCCGTTTCAGAGTTTTTCAAGTGTCCCTGGGAGTGCTGTATCTTCTGGTTCTGGCTGCAGTCGTGATACGACATGAGCTTTCTTATTCCAACATCTTGCATGTTTTATTTTCCTCATTAGACGATCTTTAAGTGAAATTATTTCACGTTGTAGACCTGTTTTATTTAGTTCCTGTTTTAGTTAAAAACAGCTGAGTCAGCTACATGAACTCAGCAGGTTAAAGGACAGTTTGATACCAAATAACTAACTTCCAAATTTAAAAGTACGATAGTTTAATCCTGCAGAGCAGGCCTGGCCAACCCGCGGCTCCCGAGCCGCATGCGGCTCTTTGCCTGGTTTCATGCGGCTCTTTTACGTTCATATCAACATTTGTGTTTGTGTTTTTTTTTTTGTGCGTGTTCGCTTCGCTTGAGTTCAATATGGTATTTTCGTCAAACGCGCATGCGCATGAGGTGAAATTCCGCAAAGCAGGAGGGGCAAACCCATTGGAGTAAACAATTAGTGTCAATTTCGCTCTCAAATTGGCAGGAAAAATGCACAGCTAAACGAAAAGATGAAGATGAACACAGGACGTTTTTAACAGAGTGGGAAAGTTTATATTTTTTTGTTGAACGTAATGGCAAGCCATTCTGCCTGATATGTCAGACGTCATTAGCGCATTTCAAAGCTTCAAATCTTCAGCACCACTTCAGCTCACTCCATACTAACATCGACCAGGGATTTCCAAAAGTTACTGAACTTCGCAAGCACAAGTTGGACACTTTGAAAAGTCAGGCAGAAAAGCAGGAACAGTTTTTCCAAAAAATGACGAAGCACTCAGAGACTGTCACGCTTGCATCGTATCAACTGGCTTGGGACATTGCACGGGCTAAAAAGCCATTTAATGAAGGGGAGTTCGTTAAAAAATGCCTCAGTGACATTGTTGAAATCTTGTCTCCTGAAAACGACAAACTAAAACGGATGGTATCAGATGTCCAACTGTCCCGCCACACTGTTGAACACAGGATATCGGACATTAACACGGCTGTTGAATCACAGTTGCACTCTGACCTTCAAGCATGTGAGTATTTTAGTGTCGCATTGGATGAGAGTTGTGACGTACAAGACAAGCCTCAGCTGGCAGTATTTACACGGTCTGTGTCAAAAGATTGTGTGATCAAAGAAGAACTCCTTGATGTTGTGCCATTAAAAGACAGAACCTGTGGCATAGATGTGAAAGAAACAATGATGGCTGCATTTGCGAAAGCAAATCTGCCCATACCGAAGCTAACTGCAATAGCCACGGATGGAGCGCCGGCCATGATCGGATCTGTGAACGGACTTGTGGGGCTGTGCAAAGCTGACCAAACATTTCCCGAGTTTTGGAATTTCCACTGCATCATCCACAGGGAGCAACTCGTGTCTAAATCATTGAATTTAGACAACGTCATGAAGCCTGTGATGGAAATCGTCAACTACATCCGCACACATGCGCTTAACCACAGGCAATTCAAGGATCTCATCGCTGAGCTGGACCAAGGACTTCCAGGTGACCTGCCGCTGCACTGCACTGTGAGGTGGCTGTCAAAAGGCAAGGTGCTCGCTCGCTTCTTTGAGCTTTTGGATGCCGTGAAACTGTTCATGGAAGAGAAGGACAAGGACTATCCCGAGCTCTCGGACGTCGAGTGGATTATGGATCTGGCCTTTTTTGGCGACATGCTGTGTCACTTGGACAGACTGAACCTGACCCTGCAGGGTAAGTTAAAAATGCTGCCTGACCTGCTGCAAAGTGTGTTTGCGTTTGTCAACAAACTGAAGCTGTTCAAGGTGCATATTCAAAAGGGAGATTTAACACATTTTCCCACTCTGCTAAAAGCCAGCGGGCAAGTCACCAGCGCCGCCCTGAATAAGCAAAGAGCCAGATATGCAACACTGGTTGAAAACCTGCACGAAAGCTTTGTCATCCGGTTCCGTGATCTACAACTGAAAAGGCCACAGATTACGTTCCTCGTCGACCCATTTAATGCGGAGACGGACTGTTTGAAAGCCCCGCTAGTCACAGATGAGGCCGCGGCTGAGTTGGAGATGATCGATCTTTGTGAGGAGGACCAACTGAAACCTGCTTTAAGTGAAGGGACCATTGAGTTCTGGAAAAGTGTGCCAATGGAAAAATACCCCAATGTCAAACGGGCTGCGCTTAAGATACTGTCAATGTTTGGGTCAACATACGTCTGCGAGTCTGTGTTTTCTACCCTGAAACACGTGAAATCAAAGCATCAATCTGTTCTGACTGACACCCATGAGAAAGAATTGCTTCGAGTGGCAACAACAGAATACAAGCCAGATTTGAAGAGGATTGTTCAAGGCAAGGAATGCCAGAAGTCGCACTAAGCAACATGCATAGTAAGTGAAAAACGCTATTGTAAATTATTATGTTTTTGTTTGTGGACTTTGTTGAACTGAGAGTTTGTGTGTGTGAGACAGTGCACACAATGTTCATTGTTGAAAATGACTGGCCTGTGGTCTGAGTACTGTAGGAGTCCTTTTCTGTCATTATCATGTTGGTGTGTGACATGATAATGACACACAATAAATTTGGCTGAGCAGAGGTGTGTGTGTAAGAGGAAGGGATGGGGTGATGTTCATGTGTGCCCATGTGTATGATGTGGCTCTTTGCGGAAACACAGTAAAAAATGTGGCTCTTAGTCTCTGACTGGTTGGCCACCCCTGCTGCAGAGGATGCAATATAAGTATGATTTTAATGTAAAGAGAAGAGATGATATTTTTGGTGTGTTTATTGTTTACTGTGTTTGCTGTGTAGCAGGAAATACTGAATAATAACACGTTGTCAAAAGATGTCACCGTTGTATGTGAGGAGCCGACTGGTATCACAACAAAGCGTGAAATAGACACGCACGTTTACAACAGAAAAACGTGAGATAGCCACGTTTCTCCCTCTCTAGGTGTGACAGTTTCACGTTTTGTAAACATGAAACTTACAAGTAATGATCACAGGAAACGAATGAATAAATGAAAAGGATTTATTAACAATAACTCAAACAACCAAACAAGAAAGAAACTTAAAACTACTTTCACAAAAGGAGAAAAGAGACGCGACTCAATGTTCAATCTACCACAATACACAATCAAGCTAAATGATCACCTTCCAACACACTGGTGAGTGGGACACCTACATACACACACACACACACACACACAACTACTCACACAGACACACACACACACACACACACGTTTGTATACTTGTGAGGACGCGACGTACAAAACACTGATTGATCCGTTTCTACCTCGAACATGCTGGAATTTATTTTCCAACACACTCTCACACACACACACACACACACACACACACACACACACACACACACACACACAGCCGTGTTCAATCAGTGTTTCAGCTGGTGGCTGCAGGCCGGATCATTGGAGTCACCTGTATCGACCCTGGTGGTGGAGAAAGAGAGAGAACACAGGATACACACACAGAACATTGGTGGAACCCAAGCAGAGTTTTCTTCCTCTAAAAGTTATATTTTCATGTTCATCACTTGGTTCTTCACGTGCAGCAGGTTTCATTTTTCTCCACTACAGGAAAACTTGAAACTGTCACGCCTGGAGAGGCCAAAGCGTGGCCATCTCACGTTTTCCTGTAGTGGAGGTGCGTGTCTATTTCACGCTTTGCCGTGATACCGGGTTGGAGGAGCGAAGATAAAAGTAGTTTGGACAAAGATTTGCAAGACTAGTATGAAGGACAGTAGCTGAACCAAATAAAAAGCTCCAGTTTTAAAGGCTGAAATTGATTTCTGATAGGAAGTATTTCATTTCTGTTTATTAAAGGATTCTGTGTTGTTGTTGTTGTTGTTTTCTAATTTAGTTATTTACAAATATATTTCAGTGACTTTGAAAATCAACAACCTGCAGACCAAGTTAGAGGTTGAACTTAGAGGTGAGTAATGATTTAAAATACAGTAATTGAGAAAATACAAGATTCATACTTTGCCTTGAAAACCTAAATATTATCTTATCGTTTTTACTGTTTTATTAATTATTGTTGTTCTTAAGACATGAGAGTCAACAGCAGTCAGCTAGAGAGCAGTTATGAAATACTCAGTAAAAATAACAGTCAGCTACAAGAGGAAGTAAAGAAGCTGAAGGACACGATTGAAGGTAAGAAAAGTTTTAAACATCAGTTTTACTTTCACTTCTTAGTCTAAATCTTTTTCTTATTCTTTTTTTTTTTAAACATCCTGAAGAGGAATCGTGTCAAAAAAGAAAGATCTTTAACTAAATATTGAAACTACAACTTTCATCAATTTGATACTGAAAACACTTGTTTTACATGAAGGGAAGTGGTGTCCTGAAGGATGGACGAGATTTGGATGCAGTTGTTACTTTAAATTCAATGAGATTAAAACTTGGGATGAGAGCAGGAAGGAGTGTCAGGAGAGAGGAGCTGATCTGGTGATCATCAACAACAAAGAGGAACAGGTGGGTGTGTTTGTTCATGTCTGTGTGATGTTTGATGTCACACATCTGTTTCTGCTGGTTTTGACCTTCTTCCTTTCTTCACCTTGATCCATTTATTTAACACGTTAAGTGGTTTTGAAGTCCAGAATGATCAGATCACCTGAACAAGAGTCAACTTTCTGATTATTTATTTACATTAACTAGAACATGATGTTTTTTAAAGATTATTGTCATATTTCAGATTCTGTATTTTAGCATTTCTTTTGTTTAGTTTGTCGCACATTTGCAGTGAAATGAAAAAGTCCTTGTTTCTTTCTGTGGTGACAAAGATGTGGTTGATCAATAATAAAAACCAAAGAAAAGCATGAGTGGAACAAAAAGACGGCCAATAAGAGGAAGATAAATAGTTCATATTCAAGGTTTGATCAGAAAGCTCACTGAGATGGCGGCCAGATTTAAATCAGGCTCATTGTTTGGTAGTTTTAGACGCTCTCTCTCTCTCTCTCTCTGAACTTTTTAAACACACATTGTACAAAAATTCTAATCAAAGGAAATATTTTAAAACTCATTTTTGCGTCACTGATGAAAATTGAAGATTTACTAGAACATGTGAGAACATTGAAAAAGCAGCATAACCAGGTCCTTTCTTTCATCCAGTCATGTTTTAGTTACAAACATCGACAGCTGAAATGAGATCAACTTTTAAAATCTGTCTGATTCAAAGACTTCTGGATATATGAAACACTAAGGAGACGAATTTAGAGAGGAACATTAAATTATATTGAAATAATCCTTAAAACATGTTTAACTTATTTTAGAATTTTTTTTTTTTTTAAGGTATAAAACTAAATTTTAACTTGAGTAATTATTTCCACAACAGTTGAAATAATTTTTTGGGAGTATTTCAGATTTTTGTACAACAGAAGAACAAAAGTTTCGACAGATGTATTTCTTCCTGATGTTATTACAACAGAAATATAATAAATCAAGACTGAAAACTGTGTTTGTCTCCCATGAAATAGGAGTTTGTCCGTGCACTGAATTGTAAAGGAGCGTCCTGAATTGGTCTACAACGCACTGAAAAGACTGGAAGGACATGGACATGGACATGGGTGGACGGATCACCGCTGACAGAGACGTGAGAACATTTTTTTGTTTCTATTTCACATCAATATTTGTAACTTGGAGATCCATCAAAATATAAATGAAACATAAATTATTTCATGTTTAATAATCCTCATATACAGAATAAAAAATAAAAGACAAAAATCCTTTTTTGAATGAACAGCTGATCCTGAACTCTTCATCTGCAGTCTGTGATGAGGTCGAGTTACAACAACTCAGTTTTCAGAAGTCACGATTCAAAAATGTTCAAACTGTCAGCTGCTAAAGTTCAGTTTGTACAGTTTGTTGAACTATTGTTCTGCACAGTTGGTCCACCCAAACCATGTCAGAGAATACATGTCTCTTCTTCTCTGGTGTTTATAAAAGTTAAGAACATTTGAGGGAACAAAAATCAATCTGACCATAAGTCCCAGGGACTAATTGAAAGAGCAGTTTTATCAACAAATGTTCCTGCTGGTCAGCTGAGGTACTGCAACAACATCCCTGAAATCCAGACTTCAACCAATAATTTATTCTGTTTAACAGCTCTGAAAATTCTCTAAAAATGATATCAAAGGAATCTGGAAAATATTTTAAGACATCTATTTGAAGGAGATAATAATCAGTTTCATCACACTTTAAGATTATGTTATTTTTTTTCACAGGTTCTGGGCAGAAGGACATGAAGATTATAGTTACTGGTATTATGCAATGTGTTGCAATGATCAAGGAGAATGGACCCTAGGTTATTCTTCCGATACTGATAACTGGATCTGTGAGAAATAGATTTCCTGCTCTGAATGACTGAGTGGTGAGAAGTGTTGGACTGATGAACAAATACTAGAAAAGTGTTCTGCATGAACCTCTGATTCATCTTCTATTATTTTCCTTGTTCATGATGTGCTTTCCATAAGATCTCATCGTTGTGTTTTTCTTTAGTGATGTTGTGGGTCCAACTGGGCTGGAGGTTCATGTAGTTGTTTTTACATTGTAAATATTTGATCTGGTTAGTTTTGGTTTCACGTTGCAGTTTTAGAGCGTTTTTCGGTTTGAAATCCCGGACGAGACCACAAAAATGTCACATCCCTAGAGAGCGTCAACGAGATGAAAGGAGCAACAAAAGTAAAATCCCAGGGACAAAAGAAGAAATTTAGACAACAGAATGGAAAAGGGAAACTCAGGGATTCATTCAGGATGAAGATAACTTCAATTACAGCCAGCAGAAGCACCGAGAACACAAAGACCTGACTAACAATCAAAAAGGAACCGATCACCTGTGTTACTAACAAACTACACTCAGACACAACAGGTGTCGTCATCACCTTCATCCTGTCATCATCATCTACTTCTGGTTGTCATGACGAACATGATCTGTGTTTTCCTATACTTGACATTGATTGGTTTGTAGACGGTGGACGTCTGATGTCACCAAATAATTTGTAACTTTCAGTATTTCAATGTATTTTTTTTAAACTTGACTTTTGATTTCTTTGTCGGACCAAATTACAATGAAATACTTCGTCTCCTCCCCATGTGTTACCACAACTCATCTTTGATTCTCTTCTGGTTATGTTTCTTCTTCTATGGTTTAATTGGTGACGATAGTCTGCTTAAACTTCCTCCAACTGGTCTGAAGGTCCAAACTTTGATCCAGATCAAAGCTTTCTACTTTTCTTAGACCAAGTTTTGGTCCTTTGGTCCGGACCATGATCTGAGGATCCTGTAAGATCTGATATGCAGCTTCAGACCAAACTGAAAAGTTCAAATGTCAGGACCGAACAAAATAGGTGTGAAACCACACTTAGTAGTCTGACGTTAACTTTCTTATTGGAACAATATTTTGGAAAAACAACCAACTGAAAATGAGCTTTAAAAAAATTGAAAAAAACTTCTTTAGTTGGTTTAGTAAATACAAACATGTCATGGTGATTCATACTCTGATATTATTACACTTATGAAAAAGATCTTTAATTTCAAAGATCCTCATCGTTTGTTAATAAGAAAAATTTTCAATTGTGTTGTTTAGTTGCTAAATAAATTCTTAAGGACCAATGTAATTTGTCCATTTTGAGTTTAGATAACTGATCTTCAGAGCTTGTTGAACGCTTTTAGTTCCTCAAACAGAACAATATAAATAACTGTAGAGTTCATACGTCACATTTCCTGTGTTAGAAAACGTGCTTCTGTCTTCTAGTTGTGTTCACTTACAACTTGTAACTTTAATTAATTAAAGAAACCTCAGACGAAGACACTTTTATGTATTTTGGTGCTGCTGAGTTAAATTTTTGTATCTCTGCATTATGACAGCCAGGAAATAAGTAAAAAGTGAACAAACAATGTTTTTTTTGTTTTTTTTATATGTTTTAAATGTTCTGCACGTAAAAGGTTTCAAAACTGCAAGTTAATACACAAACACATTGACCCTGTCTGTGGTTGTGGTTTGTGCTGCTGCTGCTACTTCCTCCATCTTCTATGTCCGCTCACAAAGAACAAACAG
>NW_027185394.1:2071857-2089357 GCF_022577435.1 Embiotoca jacksoni | reverse complement strand
AGCTACAAGAGGAAGTGAAGAAACTGAAGGACGAGATTAAAGGTAAGAAAAGTTTTAGTTTTAGTTAAACTTTTAATTCTGACAGTTCATAGAAGAAAAACATCCTGAAAAGGAAAATTGACGCGAAAGAAAGATTTTTGCTGAAACTTGCACGTTCAATAATTATTTAACGTGCAAGTTTCATCAATATGATACTGAAAACTGAAAATAATGTTGTTGTTTTACTGTTTTATAAGTTATTGTTGTTTTCAACATATTCTAGTCAACAGCAGTCAGCTACAAGCGGAAGTAAAGAAACTGAAGGACACGATTGAAGGTAAGAAAAGTTTTAAACATCAGTTTTACTTTCACTTTTGAGTCTAAATCTTTTTCTTTTTTTTTAAACATCCTGAAAAGGAAAAGTGACAAAAAGCATAGATATTTAACTGAATATTGAATCTACAACTTTCATCAATTTAATACTGAAAACACTGAAAACACTTGTTTTACATGAAGGGAAGTCGTGTCCTGAAGGATGGACGAGATTTGGATGCAGTTGTTACTTTAAATTCACTGAGAGGAAAACTTGGGATGAGAGCAGGAAGGAGTGTCAGGAGAGAGGAGCTGATCTGGTGATCATCAACAACAAAGAGGAACAGGTGGGTGTGTTTGTTCATGTCTGTGTGATGTTTCATGTCACACATCTGTTTCTGCTGGTTTTGACCTTCTTCCTTTCTTCACCTTCATCCATTTATTTAACACGTTAAGTGGTTTTGAAGTCCAGAATGATCAGATCACCTGAACAAGAGTCAACTTTCTGCTTATTTATTTACATTAACTAGAACATGATGTTTTTTAAAGATTATTTTCATATTTCAGATTCTGTATTTTAGCATTTCTTTTGTTTAGTTTGTCGCACATTTGCAGTGAAATAAAAAAAGTCCTTGTTTCTTTCTGTGGTGACAAAGATGTGGTTGATCAATAATAAAAACCAAAGAAAAGCATGAGTGGAACAAAAAGACGGCCAATAAGAGGAAGATAAATAGTTCATATTCAAGGTTTGATCAGAAATCTCACTGAGATGGCGGCCAGATTTAAATCAGGCTCATTGTTTGGTAGTTTTAGACGCTCTCTCTCTCTCTGAATTTTTTAAACACACATTGTACAAAAATTCTAATCAAAGGAAATATTTTAAAACTCATTTTTATGTCACTGATGAAAATTCAAGATTTACTAGAACATGTGAGAACATTGAAAAAGCAGCATAACCAGGTCCTTTCTTTCATCCAGTCATGTTTTAGTTACAAACATCGACAGCTGAAATGAGATCAACTTTTAAAATCTGTCTGATTCAAAGACTTCTGGATATATGAAACACTAAGGAGATGAATTCAGAGAGGAAAATTAAATTATATGGAAATAATCTTTAAAATATGTGTTTCTTATTTTAGAAATTAAAAAAAATTATATATATAACTAAATTTTAACTTTGGTAATTATTTCAACAACAGTTGAAATTGAAATAATTTTTTGTGAGTATTTCAGATTTTGTCACAACAGAAAAACAAAAGTTACAAAAGATGTATTTTTTCCTGATGTTATTACAACAGAAATATAATAAATCAAGACTAAAAACTGTGTTTGTCTCCCATGAAATAGGAGTTTGTCCGTGGACTGAATTGGAAAGGAGACTCCTGGATTGGTCTACAACACACTGAAAAGACTGGAAGGACAAGGACATGGACATGGGTGGACGGATCACCGCTGACAGAGACGTGAGAAACTTTTTTTGTTTCTATTTCAGATTAATGTTTGTAACTTGGAGATCCATCGAAATAGAAAAGAAACTTAGAAATTATTTCATTTTTAATAATCCTCATGTACAGAATAAAAAAGGACAAAAATCCTTCTTTGAAAGAACAGCTGATCCTGAACTCTTCATCTGCAGTCTGTGATGAGGTCGAGTTACAACAACTCAGTTTTCAGAAGTCACGATTCAAAAATGTTCAAACTGTCAACTGCTAAAGTTCAGTTTGTTCAGTTTGTTGAATTATTGTTCTGCACAGTTTGTCCACCCAAACCATGTCTCTTCTTCTCTGGTGTTTATAAAAGTTAAGAACATTTGAGGGAACAAAAATAAACCTGACCACAAGTCCCAGGGACTAATTGAAAGAGCAGCTTTATTAACAAATGTTCCTGCTGGTCAGCTGAGGTACTGCAACAACATCCCTGAAATCCAGACTTGAACCAATAATTTATTCTGATTGACAGCTCTGAAAATTCCCTAAAAATGATATCAAAGGAATCTAGAAAATATTTTAAGACATCTATTTGAAGGAGATAATAATCAGTTTCAGCACACTTTAAGATCATGTTTTTTTTTTCACAGGTTCTGGGCAGCAGGACATAAAGATGATAGTTCCTGGAACTATGCAGTGTGTTGCAATGATCAAGGAGAATGGACTCAAGGTCATTCTTATATTAATAACTGGATCTGTGAGAAATAGATTTCCTACTCTGAATGACCGAGTGGTGAGAAGTGTTGGACTGATGAACAAAGACTAGAAAAGTGTTCTGCATGAACCTCTGATTCATCTTTTATTATTTTCCTTGTTCATGATGTGCTTTCCATAAGTTCTCATAGTTGTGTTATTCTTTAGTGATGTTGTGGGTCCAACTGGACTGGAGCTTCATGTTGTTGTTTTTACATTGTAAATATTTGATCTGGTTAGTTTTGGTTTCACGTTGCAGTTTTACAGCATTGTTCGGTTTGAAATCCCGGACGAGCCCACAAGAATGTCACATCCCCAGAGAGCATCAATGAGATGAAAGGAGCAACAAAATTAAAATCCCAGGGACTGAAGAAGAAATGTAGAAAACAGAATGGAAAAGGGAAACTCAGGGATTCATTCAGGATGAAGATAACTTCAAATACAGACAGCAAAAGCACCGAGAACACAAAGACCTGACTCACAATCAAAAAGGAACCGATCACCTGTGTTACTAACAAACTACACTCAGACACAACAGGTGTCGTCATCACCTTCATCCTGTCATCATCATCTACTTCTGGTTGTCGTGACGAACATGATCTGTGTTTTCCTATACTTGACATTGATTGGTTTGTAGACGGTGGACGTCTGATGTCACCAAATAATTTATAACTTTCAGTATTTTACTGTATTTTTTTTAAACTCGAGTTTGATTTCGTTGTCGGACCAAATTACAATGAAATACTTCGTCTCCTCCCCATGTGTTACCACGACTCATCTTTGATTCTCTTCTGGTTCTGTTTCTTCTTCTATGGTTTAATTGGTGACGATAGTCTGCTTAAACTTCCTCCAACTGGTCTGAAGGTCCAAACTTTGATCCAGATCAAAGCTTTCTACTTTGCTTAGACCAAGTTTTGGTCCTTTGGTCTGGACCAAGATCTGAGGATCCTGTAACATCTGATATTTTGTTTCAGACCAAACTGAAAAGTTCAAAGGTCAGTACCAAACAAAGTAGGTGTGAAACCACACTTAGTAGTCTGACATTAACTTTCTTATCGGAACAATATTTTGGAAAAACAACCAACTGAAAATGAGCTTTAAAAAACTGAAAAAAAACCTTCTTTAGTTGGTTTAGTAAATACAAACATGTCATGGTGATTCATGCTTTGACATTATTACATTCAAGAAAAATATCTTTAATTTCAAAGATCCTCATAGTGTGTCAGTAAGAAAGATTTTCAACTGTGTTGTTTAGTTGCTAAATAAATTCTTAAAGACCAATGAAATTTGTCCATTTTGAGTTTAGATAACTGATCTTCAGAGCTTGTTGAATGCTGTTAGTTCCTTAAATAGAAATATTTAAATAACTGTAGAGTTCATACGTCACATTTCCTGTGTTAGAAAACCTTCTTCTGTCTTCTAGTTGTGTTCACTTACAACTTGTAACTTTAATTAATTAAAGAAACCTCAGACGAAGGCACTTTTATGTATTTTGGTGCTGCTGAGTTAAATTTTTGTATCTCTGCATTATGACTGCCAGGAAATAACTAAAAAGTGAACGAACAATGTTTTGTTTATTTATATATTTTACATGTTCTGGATTGTAACACACAAAAACATTGACCCTGTCTGTGGTTGTGGTTTGTGCTGCTGCTGCTTCTTCCTCCATCTTCTATGTCCGCTCACAAAAAACAAACAGACTGTGAAGCGAGGCCAAATAGTTCTTCGCCCCTCAAGATGTCTAAAGATATTCAAACTTCTAGAGATCTACGGATTAAATACTGCAGAGGAATAAATGAGGATGGAGGAGAGAGGGAGGAAAGTGAGGTGGAGATGATGGAGGATGGAGAGCAGCGACCTGATGTTGGGTTACAAAAAACTGGTAAGTAGGAAAATAATGAACATCAGGAAATAAAAGCTCGTGCTAACGATTAGTGTGAGAATATTTTGACTTGCTTTAAAATCTCTCCTCAGTTTGACTGTTGAAGAAGAACATATTCCACTATCATCCATTTCAGTTCCTGGAACTAGAGAACAAACTTGTCTGAGTCATTATTGGGTCAATTGTTGGTGAAAGTTTTGACCACCTGAGTTCAAAAATCTTTATTCTTTAAGACCAATGAAATTTGTCCATTTTGAGTTTAGATAACTGATCTTCAGAGCTTGTTGAATGTTGTTAGTTCCTCAATTAGAAATATTTAAATAACTGTAGAGTTCCCACGCCTCATTTCCTGTATTAGAAAACC
Source organism: Embiotoca jacksoni (assembly GCF_022577435.1). Lineage (NCBI taxonomy): Eukaryota > Metazoa > Chordata > Actinopteri > Embiotocidae > Embiotoca > Embiotoca jacksoni. The sequence continues at coordinate 2,084,640 of NW_027185394.1, read as the reverse complement.
TGCTTCTTTCTTCTAGTTGTGTTCACTTCCAACTTGTATTGAGACCTTAAAGCAGCCTCAGACAGAAACAGAGATCAGGTCAAATTTTTTCGTTCATCGAGATGTCTACAGAAATTGAAGCTGCACCACGTTGGAGGGTTAAATACAGCAGAGGGGTCCGAGAGGATGGAGGAGAGGGAGGGGGAAGGGAGGTGGAGATGATAGAAGACGAAGAGAGGCAGCCTGATGTTGAGATACAAGAAGCTGGTAAGTAAGAAGTTCAACTTAATGTTAAGGATTAGTGTGTGATCATTTGAATTTGTTTTCAACAACATATCTGTCCTCAGTTCTACTATTGTAGAAGAACATATTCCACTAACGTCCATTTCAGTTCCTGGGGAACAAATATGATGAATTTGATCGACTCATTAACAAATCAATTGTTGGTGAAAGTTTTGACCGCCTGAGTTCAAACATCTTTATAAACACAAAGCAGATGAATTCAAATAAAACTATTTTTTTCCTCTGTAGGAGAAAACAGGCAGAAGAACCTTCCAGCTGTGAGAAGAAGCAATTTCAGAGTTTGTAAAGTGTCCCTGGGAGTGCTGTATCTTCTGGTTCTGGCTGCAGTCGTGATACGAAGTGAGCTTTCTTATTCCAACATCTTGTTTGTTTTATTTTCCTCATTAGATGATTTATAAGTGAAATTATTTCACATTGTAGACCTGCTTTATTTAGTTCCTGTTTCAGTTAAAAACAGCTGAGTCAGCTACATGAACTCAGCAGGTTAAAGGACAGTTTGACACCAATTAACTAACTTTCAAATTTGAAAGTACGATAGTTTAATCCTGCAGAGGATGAAATATAAGTATGATTTTAATGTAAAGAGAAGAGATGATATTTTTGGTGTTTTTATTGTTTGCTGTGTTTGCTGTGTAGCAGGAAATACTGAATAATAACACGTTGTTGTCAAAAGATGTCACCGTTGTATGTGAGGAGCCGACTGGTATCACAACAAAGCGTGAAATAGACACGCATGTTTACTACAGAAAAACGTGAGTTAACCACGTTTCTCCCTCTCTAGGCGTGACAGTTTCATGTTTTGTAAACATGAAACTGTCACGAAAGGAGAAAAGAGACGCGACTCAATGTTCAATCTACCACAATACACAATCAAACTAAATAATCACCTTCCAACACACTGGTGAGTGGGACATCTACACACACACACACACACACACACACACACACACACACACACACACACACTCACATTCACACTCACAGTCACTCACACCAAACACAAACACACACCTACACACACACACACACACACACACACACACACACACACACACACACACACACACACACACACACACACACACACACAGCCGTGTTCAATCAGTGTTTCAGCTGGTGGCTGCAGGCCGGATCATTGGAGTCACCTGTATCGACCCTGGTGGTGGAGAAAGAGAGAGAACACAGGATACACACACCGAATGTGTAATAAGTATATAAATATAAGGATGATTTTAATGTAAAGAGAAGAGATGATATTTTTGGTTTGTTTATTGTTTTGTTGCTTTTGTAACCAGACATTTTAGTCACTTTGGAAAAAGTCAAGCTCCAAGCGGAAGTGAAGAAACTGAAGGACGAGATTAAAGGTAAGAAAAGTTTTAGTTTTAGTTAAACTTTTAATTCTGACAGTTCATAAAAGAAAAACATCCTGAAAAGGAAAATTGACGAGAAAGAAAGATTTTTGATGAAACTTGTACGTTAAATAATTATTTAAGTTGACACTCCAAACTATAAAATAAAAATCTTATTAATTTACTATTTTATTAATTATTGTTGTTCTTTAGACATGAGAGTCCACAGCAGTCAGCTGGAGAGCAGTTATGAAATACTCAGTAAAAATAACAGTCAGCTACAAGAGGAAGTAAAGAAACTGAAGGACACGATTGAAGGTAAGAAAAGTTTTAAACATCAGTTTTACTTTCACTTCTTAGTCTAAATCTTTTTCTTATTCTTTTTTTTTTTTAAACATCCTGAAGAGGAATCGTGTCAAAAAAGAAAGATCTTTAACTAAATATTGAAACTACAACTTTCATCAATTTGATACTGAAAACACTTGTTTTACATGAAGGGAAGTGGTGTCCTGAAGGATGGACGAGATTTGGATCCAGTTGTTACTTTAAATTCACTGAGAGGAAAACTTGGGATGAGAGCAGGAAGGAGTGTCAGGAGAGAGGAGCTGATCTGGTGATCATCAACAACAAAGAGGAACAGGTGGGTGTGTTTGTTCATGTCTGTGTGATGTTTGATGTCACACATCTGTTTCTGCTGGTTTCGACCTTCTTCCTTTCTTCACCTTCATCCATTTATTTAACACGTTAAGTGGTTTTGAAGTCCAGAATGATCAGATCACCTGAACAAGAGTCAACTTTCTGCTTATTTATTTACATTTACTAGAACATGATGTTTTTTAAAGATTATTTTCATATTTCAGATTCTGTATTTTAGCATTTCTTTTGTTTAGTTTGTCGCACATTTGCAGTGAAATGAAAAAGTCCTTGTTTCTTTCTGTGGTGACAAAGATGTGGTTGATCAATAATAAAAACCAAAGAAAAGCATGAGTGGAACAAAAAGACGGCCAATAAGAGTAAGATAAATAGTTCATATTCAAGGTTTGATCAGAAAGCTCACTGAGATGGCGGCCAGATTTAAATCAGGCTCATTGTTTGGTAGTTTTAGACGCTCTCTCTCTCTCTGAACTTTTTAAACACACATTGTACAAAAATTCTAATCAAAGGAAATATTTTAAAACTCATTTTTATGTCACTGATGAAAATTGAAGATTTACTAGAACATGTGAGAACATTGAAAAAGCAGCATAACCAGGTCCTTTCTTTCATCCAGTCATGTTTTAGTTACAAACATCGACAGCTGAAATGAGATCAACTTTTAAAATCTGTCTGATTCAAAGACTTCTGGATATATGAAACACTAAGGAGACCAATTTAGAGAGGAAAATGAAATTATATGGAAATAATCCTTAAAAGATGTATTACTTATTTTTTAAGTTGTTTTTTTTAATATATATATAAAACTAAATTTTAACTTTGGTAATTATTTCAACAACAGTTGAAATTGAAATAATTTTTTGGGAGTATTTCAGATTTTTGCACAACAGAAAACCAAAAGTTTCAAAAGATGTATTTCTTCCTGATGTTATTACAAAAGAAACATAATAAATCAAGACTGAAAACTGTGTTTATCTCCCATGAAATAGGAGTTTGTCCGTGGACTGAATAAGAAAGGAGACTCCTGGATTGGTCTACAACGCACTAAACACATTGGACGGACATGGACATGGGTGGACGGATCACCGCTGACAGAGACGTGAGAAACTTTTTTTGTTTCTATTTCACATCAATGTTTGTAACTTGGAGATCCATCGAAATAGAAAAGAAACATAAATTATTTCATTTTTAATAATCCTCATGTACAGAATAAAAAAGGACAGAAATCCTTCTTTGAATGAACAGCTGATCCTGAACTCTTCATCTGCAGTCTGTGATGAGGTCGAGTTACAACAACTCAGTTTTCAGAAGTCACGATTCAAAAATGTTCAAACTGTCAACTGCTAAAGTTCAGTTTGTTCAGTTTGTTGAATTATTGTTCTGCACAGTTTGTCCACCCAAACCATGTCAGAGAATACATGTCTCTTCTTCTCTGGTGTTTAGAAAAGTTAAGAACATTTGAGGGAACAAAAATAAACCTGACCATAAGTCCCAGGGACTAATTGAAAGAGCAGCTTTGTTAACAAATGTTCCTGCTGGTCAGCTGAGGTACTGCAACAACATCCCTGAAATCCAGACTTGAACCAATAATTTATTCTGATTGACAGCTCTGAAAATTCCCTAAAAATGATATCAAAGGAATCTAGAAAATATTTTAAGACATCTATTTGAAGGAGATAATAATCAGTTTCAGCACACTTTAAGATCATGTTTTTTTTTTCACAGGTTCTGGGCAGCAGGACATAAAGATGATAGTTCCTGGAACTATGCAGTGTGTTGCAATGATCAAGGAGAATGGACTCAAGGTCATTCTTATATTAATAACTGGATCTGTGAGAAATAGATTTCCTGCTCTGAATGACCGAGTGGTGAGAAGTGTTGGACTGATGAACAAAGACTAGAAAAGTGTTCTGCATGAACCTCTGATTCATCTTTTATTATTTTCCTTGTTCATGATGTGCTTTCCATAAGTTCTCATAGTTGTGCTATTCTTTAGTGATGTTGTGGGTCCAACTGGACTGGAGCTTCATGTTGTTGTTTTTACATTGTAAATATTTGATCTGGTTAGTTTTGGTTTCACGTTGCAGTTTTACAGCATTTTTCGGTTTGAAATCCCGGACGAGCCCACAAGAATGTCACATCCCCAGAGAGCATCAATGAGATGAAAGGAGCAACAAAAGTAAAATCCCAGGGACTGAAGAAGAAATGTAGAAAACAGAATGGAAAAGGGAAACTCGGGATTCATTCAGGATGAAGATAACTTCAATTACAGCCAGGAAAAGCACCGAGAACACAAAGACCTGACTAACAATCAAAAAGGAACCGATCACCTGTGTTACTAACAAACTACACTCAGACACAACAGGTGTCGTCATCACCTTCATCCTGTCATCATCATCTACTTCTGGTTGTCGTGACGAACATGGCCTGTGTTTTCCTATACTTGACATTGATTGGTTTGTAGACGGTGGACGTCTGATGTCACCAAATAATTTGTAACTTTCAGTATTATAATGTATTTTTTTTAAACTCGACTTTTGATTTCGTTGTCGGACCAAATTACAATGAAATACTTCGTCTCCTCCCCATGTGTTACCACGACTCATCTTTGATTCTCTTCTGGTTCTGTTTCTTCTTCTATGGTTTAATTGGTGACGATAGTCTGCTTAAACTTCCTCCAACTGGTCTGAAGGTCCAAACTTTGATCCAGATCAAAGCTTTCTACTTTTCTTAGACCAAGTTTTGGTCCTTTGGTCTGGACCAAGATCTGAGGATCCTGTAACATCTGATATTTTGTTTCAGACCAAACTGAAAAGTTCAAAGGTCAGTACCAAACAAAGTAGGTGTGAAACCACACTTAGTAGTCTGACATTAACTTTCTTATTGGAACAATATTTTGGAAAAACAACCAACTGAAAATGAGCTTTAAAAAAACTGAAAAAAAACCTTCTTTAGTTGGTTTAGTAAAGACAAACATGTCATGGTGATTCATGCTTTGACATTATTACATTCAAGAAAAATATCTTTAATTTCAAAGATCCTCATAGTGTGTCAGTAAGAAAGATTTTCAACTGTGTTGTTTAGTTGCTAAATAAATTCTTAAAGACCAATGAAATTTGTCCATTTTGAGTTTAGATAACTGATCTTCAGATCTTGTTGAATGTTGTTAGTTCCTTAAATAGAAATATTTAAATAACTGTAGAGTTCATACGTCACATTTCCTGTGTTAGAAAACCTGCTTCTGTCTTCTAGTTGTGTTCACTTACAACTTGTAACTTTAATTAATTAAAGAAACCTCAGACGAAGGCACTTTTATGTATTTTGGTGCAGCTGAGTTAAATTTTTGTATCTCTGCATTATAACAGCCAGGAAATAAATAAAAAGTGAATAAACAATGTTTTGTTTATTTATATATTTTACATGTTCTGCATGTAAAAGTTTTCAAAACTGCAAGGTAATACACAAACACATTGAACCTGTCTGTGGTTGTGGTTTGTGCTGCTGCTGCTACTTCCTCCATCTTCTATGTCCGCTCACAAAGAACAAACAGACTGTGAAGCGAGGCCAAATATTTCTTCGCCCCTCAAGATGTCTAAAGATATTCAAACTTCTAGAGATCTACGGATTAAATACTGCAGAGGAATAAAAGAGGATGGAGGAGAGAGGGAGGAAAGTGAGGTGGAGATGATGGAGGATGGAGAGCAGCGACCTGATGTTGGGTTACAAAAAACTGGTAAGTAGGAAAATAATGAACATCAGGAAATAAAAGCTCATGCTAACGATTAGTGTGAGAATATTTTGACTTGCTTTAAAATCTGTCCTCAGTTTGACTGTTGAAGAAGAACTTATTCCACTATCATCCATTTCAGTTCCTGGAACTAGAGAACAAACTCGTCTGAGTCATTATTGGGTCAATTGTTGGTAAAAGTTTTTACCACCTGAGTTCAAAAATCTTTATTCTTTAAGACCAATGAAATTTGTCCATTTTGAGTTTAGATAACTGATCTTCAGAGCTTGTTGAATGCTGTTAGTTCCTCAATTAGAAATATTTAAATAACTGTAGAGTTCCCACGCTTCATTTCCTGTATTAGAAAACCTGCTTCTTTCTTCTGGTTGTGTTCACTTCCAACTTGTATTGAGACCTTAAAGCAGCCTCAGACAGAAACAGAGATCAGGTCAAATTCTTTCATTCATCGAAATTTCCACAGAAATTGAAGCTGCACCACGTTGGAGGGTTAAATACAGCAGAGGGGTCCGAGAGGATGGAGGAGAGGGAGAGGGAAGGGAGGTGGAGATGTTAGAAGACGAAGAGCAGCAGCCTGATGTTGAGATACAAGAAGCTGGTAAGTAAGAAGTTCAACTTAATGTTAAGGATTAGTGTGTGATCATTTGAATTTGTTTTCAACAACATATCTGTCCTCAGTTCTACTATTGTAGAAGAACATATTCCACTAACGTCCATTTCAGTTCCTGGGGAACAAATATGATGAATTTGATCGACTCATTAACAAATCAATTGTTGGTGAAAGTTTTGACCGCCTGAGTTCAAACATCTTTATTCCCACAAAGCAGATGAATTTAAATAAAACTATTTTTTTCATCTGGAGGAGAAAACAGGCAGAAGAACCTTCCAGCTGTGAGAAGAAGCCGTTTCAGAGTTTTTCAAGTGTCCCTGGGAGTGCTGTATCTTCTGGTTCTGGCTGCAGTCGTGATACGACGTGAGCTTTCTTATTCCAACATCTTGCATGTTTTATTTTCCTCATTAGACGATCTTTAAGTGAAATTATTTCACGTTGTAGACCTGTTTTATTTAGTTCCTGTTTTAGTTAAAAACAGCTGAGTCAGCTACATGAACTCAGCAGGTTAAAGGACAGTTTGATACCAAATAACTAACTTCCAAATTTAAAAGTACGATAGTTTAATCCTGCAGAGCAGGCCTGGCCAACCCGCGGCTCCCGAGCCGCATGCGGCTCTTTGCCTGGTTTCATGCGGCTCTTTTATGTTCATATCAACATTTGTGTTTGTGTTTTTTTTTTTGTGCGTGTTCGCTTCGCTTGAGTTCAATATGGTATTTTCGTCAAACGCGCATGCGCATGAGGTGAAATTCCGCAAAGCAGGAGGGGCAAACCCATTGGAGTAAACAATTAGTGTCAATTTCGCTCTCAAATTGGCAGGAAAAATGCACAGCTAAACGAAAAGATGAAGATGAACACAGGACGTTTTTAACAGAGTGGGAAAGTTTATATTTTTTTGTTGAACGTAATGGCAAGCCATTCTGCCTGATATGTCAGACGTCATTAGCGCATTTCAAAGCTTCAAATCTTCAGCACCACTTCAGCTCACTCCATACTAACATCGACCAGGGATTTCCAAAAGTTACTGAACTTCGCAAGCACAAGTTGGACACTTTGAAAAGTCAGGCAGAAAAGCAGGAACAGTTTTTCCAAAAAATTACGAAGCACTCAGAGACTGTCACGCTTGCATCGTATCAACTGGCTTGGGACATTGCACGGGCTAAAAAGCCATTTAATGAAGGGGAGTTCGTTAAAAAATGCCTCAGTGACATTGTTGAAATCTTGTCTCCTGAAAACGACAAACTAAAACGGATGGTATCAGATGTCCAACTGTCCCGCCACACTGTTGAACACAGGATATCGGACATTAACACAGCTGTTGAATCACAGTTGCACTCTGACCTTCAAGCATGTGAGTATTTTAGTGTCGCATTGGATGAGAGTTGTGACGTACAAGACAAGCCTCAGCTGGCAATATTTACACGGTCTGTGTCAAAAGATTGTGTGATCAAAGAAGAACTCCTTGATGTTGTGCCATTAAAAGACAGAACCTGTGGCATAGATGGGAAAGAAACAATGATGGCTGCATTTGCGAAAGCAAATCTGCCCATACCGAAGCTAACTGCAATAGCCACGGATGGAGCGCCGGCCATGATCGGATCTGTGAACGGACTTGTGGGGCTGTGCAAAGCTGACCAAACATTTCCCGAGTTTTGGAATTTCCACTGCATCATCCACAGGGAGCAACTCGTGTCTAAATCATTGAATTTAGACGACGTCATGAAGCCTGTGATGGAAATCGTCAACTACATCCGCACACATGCGCTTAACCACAGGCAATTCAAGGATCTCATCGCTGAGCTGGACCAAGGACTTCCAGGTGACCTGCCGCTGCACTGCACTGTGAGGTGGCTGTCAAAAGGCAAGGTGCTCGCTCGCTTCTTTGAGCTTTTGGATGCCGTGAAACTGTTCATGGAAGAGAAGGACAAGGACTATCCCGAGCTCTCGGACGTCGAGTGGATTATGGATCTGGCCTTTTTGGTCGACATGCTGTGTCACTTGGACAGACTGAACCTGACCCTGCAGGGTAAGTTAAAAATGCTGCCTGACCTGGTGCAAAGTGTGTTTGCGTTTGTCAACAAACTGAAGCTGTTCAAGGCGCATATTCAAAAGGGAGATTTAACACATTTTCCCACTCTGCTAAAAGCCAGCGGGCAAGTCACCAGCGCCGCCCTGAATAAGCAAAGAGCCAGATATGCAACACTGGTTGAAAACCTGCACGAAAGCTTTGTCATCCGGTTCCGTGATCTACAACTGAAAAGGCCACAGATTACGTTCCTCGTCGACCCATTTAATGCGGAGACGGACTGTTTGAAAGCCCCGCTAGTCACAGATGAGGCCGCGGCTGAGTTGGAGATGATCGATCTTTGTGAGGAGGACCAACTGAAACCTGCTTTAAGTGAAGGGACCATTGAGTTCTGGAAAAGTGTGCCAATGGAAAAATACCCCAATGTCAAACGGGCTGCACTTAAGATACTGTCAATGTTTGGGTCAACATACGTCTGCGAGTCTGTGTTTTCTACCCTGAAACACGTGAAATCAAAGCATCGATCTGTTCTGACTGACACCCATGAGAAAGAATTGCTTCGAGTGGCAACAACAGAATACAAGCCAGATTTGAAGAGGATTGTTCAAGGCAAGGAATGCCAGAAGTCGCACTAAGCAACATGCATAGTAAGTGAAAAACGCTATTGTAAATTATTATGTTTTTGTTTGTGGACTTTGTTGAACTGAGAGTTTGTGTGTGTGAGACAGTGCACACAATGTTCATTGTTGAAAATGACTGGCCTGTGGTCTTAGTACTGTAGGAGTCAATTTCTGTCATTATCATGTTGGTGTGTGACATGATAATGACACACAATAAATTTGGCTGAGCAGAGGTGTGTGTGTAAGAGGAAGGGATGGGGTGATGTTCATGTGTGCCCATGTGTATGATGTGGCTCTTTGCGGTAACACAGTAAAAAATGTGGCTCTTAGTCTCTGACTGGTTGGCCACCCCTGCTGCAGAGGATGCAATATAAGTATGATTTTAATGTAAAGAGAAGAGATGATATTTTTGGTGTGTTTATTGTTTACTGTGTTTGCTGTGTAGCAGGAAATACTGAATAATAACACGTTGTCAAAAGATGTCACCGTTGTATGTGAGGAGCCGACTGGTATCACAACAAAGCGTGAAATAGACACGCACGTTTACTACAGAAAAACGTGAGATAGCCACGTTTCTCCCTCTCTAGGCGTGACAGTTTCATGTTTTGTAAAAATGAAACTTACAAGTAATGATCACAGGAAACGAATGAATAAATGAAAAGGATTTATTAACAATAACTCAAACAACCAAACAAGGAAGAAACTTAAAACTACTTTCACAAAAGGAGAAAAGAGACGCGACTCAATGTTCAATCTACCACAATACACAATCAAGCTAAATGATCACCTTCCAACACACTGGTGAGTGGGACACCTACATACACACACACACACACACACACACACACACACAACTACTCACACAGACACACACACACACACACACACGTTTGTATACTTGTGAGGACGCGACGTACAAAACACTGATTGATCCGATTCTACCTCGAACACGCTGGAATTTATTTTCCAACACACTCTCACACACACAAACACACACACACACACACACACACACACACACACACACACACACACACACACACACAGCCGTGTTCAATCAGTGTTTCAGCTGGTGGCTGCAGGCCGGATCATTGGAGTCACCTGTATCGACCCTGGTGGTGGAGAAAGAGAGAGAACACAGGATACACACACCGAATGTGTAATAAGTATATACAGTGGGTACGGAAAGTATTCAGACCCCTTTAAATTTTTCACTCTTTATTTCATTGCAGCCATTTGCTAAAATCAAAAAAGTTCATTTTATTTATCATTAATGTACACTCAGCACCCCATCTTGACAGAAAAAAACAGAAATGTAGAAATTTGTGCAAATTTATTGAAAAAGAAAAACTGAAATATCACATGGTCATAAGTATTCAGACCCTTTGCTGTGACACTCATATTTAACTCACATGCTGTCCATTTCTTCTGATCCTCCTTGAGATGGTTCTACTCCTTCATTGGAGTCCAGCTGTGTTTAATTAAACTGATTGGACTTGATTAGGAAAGGCACACACCTGTCTATATAAGACCTTACAGCTCACAGTGCATGTCAGAGCAAATGAGAATCATGAGGTCGAAGGAACTGTCCAAGGAGCTCAAAGACAGAATTGAGGCAAGGCACAGATCTGGCCAAGGTTACAAAATAATTTCTGTAGCACTCAAGGTTCCTAAGAGCACAGTGGCCTCCATAATCCTTAAATTGAAGAAGTTTGGGACGACCAGAACTCTTCCTAGACCTGGCCGTCCAGCCAAACTGAGCAATCGTGGGAGAAGAGCCTTGGTGAGAGAGGTAAAGAAGAACCCAAAGATCACTGTGGCTGAGCTCCAGAGATGCAGTAGGGAGATGGGAGAAAGTTCCACAAAGTCAACTATCACTGCAGCCCTCCACCAGTCGGGGCTTTATGGCAGAGTGGCCCGACGGAAGCCTCTCCTCAGTGCAAGACATATGAAAGCCCGCATAGAGTTTGCCAAAAAACACATGAAGGACTCCCAGATTATGAGAAATAAAATTCTCTGGTCTGATGAGACCAAGATTGAACTTTTTGGCGTTAATTCTAAGCGGTATGTGTGGAGAAAACCAGGCACTGCTCATCACCTGCCCAATACAATCCCAACAGTGAAACATGGTGGTGGCAGCATCATGCTATGGGGGTGTTTTTCAGCTGCAGGGACAGGACGACTGGTTGCAATTGAAGGAAAGATGAATGCGGCCAAGTACAGAGATATCCTGGAAGAAAACCTCTTCCAGAGTGCTCTGGACCTCAGACTGGGCCGAAGGTTCACCTTCCAACAAGACAATGACCCTAAGCACACAGCTAAAATAACAAAGGAGTGGCTTCGGAACAACTCTGTGACCATTCTTGACTGGCCCAGCCAGAGCCCTGACCTAAACCCGATTGAGCATCTCTGGAGAGACCTGAAAATGGCTGTCCACCAACGTTCACCATCCAACCTGATGGAACTGGAGAGGATCTGCAAGGAAGAATGGCAGAGGATCCCCAAATCCAGGTGTGAAAAGCTTGTTGCATCATTCCCAAGAAGACTCATGGCTGTACTAGCTCAAAAGGGTGCTTCTACTCAATACTGAGCAAAGGGTCTGAATACTTATGACCATGTGATATTTCAGTTTTTCTTTTTTAATAAATTTGCACAAATTTCTACATTTCTGTTTTTTTGAAAGTATATTGAAAAATATTAAAAGGACAAGTCAGTCTTACAACATTACTTAGTATTTATACTGTACTGTGTCCATACAAATATGAAAAAAAGTCATGTCATCTAAAATATGAAAAAAGTCATACTATAGCATGTTGTCCAAATTATGATTAAAAAAAAGTTATGTTGTCTAAAATATGAAAAACAAGTCAGACTATAGCATGTTGTCCAAAATATGAAAAAAAAAGTCATACTATACCATGTCAACTAAAATATTACCAAAAAAAAGTTACACTACAGGATGTTGTAAAACAAGAAAAAAAATAAACATCGGAAGCACAGTGGTTCAGTGGTTAGTGATGCTGCCTCAGTGAGAAGGTCATGGGTTCAATTCCAGCTTGAGACATGTATGTCTTTGTCAAAAAAAAATCAAAAAAACATAAGGCCATAGCATGTTGTCTAAAATAAGATTTAAAAAAGTCATACTACAGCATGTTTTCCAAAATATGAAAGAAAAGTTATACTTTAGCATGTCGTCCAAAATATGAAAAAAGTAGTCGTCTAAAATATGATAAAAAAAAGTCATACTGTAGCATGTTGTCCAAAATATGAAAAAAAAGTCATACTGTAGCATGTTGTCCAAAATATGATTAAAAAAGTCATACTTTAGCATGTCGTCAAAATATGAAAAAAGTAGTCGTCTAAAATGTGATAAAAAAAAAAGTCATACTTTAGCATGTTGTCCAAAATATAACAAAAAAGTCATGTCGTCTAAAATAAGAAAAAAAAGTTAAACCTCAGTGTTGGGGATTCGACCCCTGAGAGACTGGTGTAAAGAT
>NW_027185394.1:2056857-2064357 GCF_022577435.1 Embiotoca jacksoni | reverse complement strand
CTGCCTGCAGTGAATGTTTTACAGTTCACTTCTTCAAACGCTGTCAAACTTTGATTACGTGAATGTCCACTTATTCAGTAACCTGCCATGTTCACAGGAAACAGAACCACTAAAGGAACACTTTTACTTTTAGTCCACAAGTTTTCTTCACTGAACACTTTTACGGCTTCATCAAAACAAGATTTAAACTCTTAAGATGTCTGTTATCTTTCTCTTTTGTTATCTCACTGTTTTTTATTTTACACACAGTGAAGAAAAAGGACTAAAATTTAAAAAGTCTAATTGTTCCTTTAATGTCAAGAAAAAACAAAAGCAACTGCTCGTGTGCAATACAAGACTTTAAATAGGCAACCATCACTCACCTTGTGAAACGGTACAAACGCTGCTTTAACGGAACTGTTGATATCTATTTAATCTGAATGTCAGTAGAATCTGAAGAGACCAGGAAGATGAGGAGAAGATGACGAAGACCTCGAGAAACGGAAACTAGAACAGGAAAGAAAAGCCAAATACATGAGCTGATTTAATTTGTCTGTTTTCGTGGGTCTTTGGGTCTATAGAGGTGTGTGTGTTTGATCAAAATGAAAAGATGAACAAAATAAATGACAATAAAAAACCTTTCTACTCTTTGGATTTGTTATTTACAGTGACAGAAAGTAACGGACAAATATTTAGGAAGTCATACTATAGTATGTCGTTCGAAATATGATAAAAAAGTCATACGATAGCATGTCATCAAAATATAAAACAAAAAAAGGCATTCTATAGTATGTCCTTTTAAATAGGTTAACGTTGTTTCATAACAGTTAAAAGGTTCTGGGTTCGATCCCGGGCAAAATATTAAAAGGACAAGTCAGTCTTCCAACATTATTTATTATTTAGACTGTACTGTGTCCATACAAATTTGAAAAAAAAGTCATGTCGTACAAAATATGACAATAAAGTCATACTATAGCATGTCAACTAAAATATTACAAAAAAAAGTTACACTACAGGATTTTGTAAAAAAAAAAGGAAAATAAAACATTGGAAGCACAGTGGTTCAGTGGTTAGTGATGCTGCCTCAGTGAGAAGGTCATGGGTTCAATTCCAGCTTGAGACATGTATGTCTTTGTCAAAAAATCAAAAAAACATAAGGCTATAGCATGTTGTCTAAAATACAAAGAAAAAGTCAGACAAGAAGATGTTGAATATATGAATAAAAAGTCATACTGTAGCATGTCGTCCAACATAAAATAAAAAGTAATTCTAAAATTACACCTTAAACATTTCCTGTTTCTCTTCCAAACTGTGAATGTGTGTGTTGACGTCGGGCTGTTGGCCGACAGAAAACCTCGCGTCTCCAATCGTTCCCCTTTTTTGGGGGATGAAAAACTGAGAAAATACACTTAGTTCCTGTTTTCATGAATTACGTTACATTACATTTAGCTGAAGCTTTTATCCAAAGCGACTTTCAATAAGTGTATTTTTATTGAAATGAATCAACGACTCAAGTTGTGCTGTTACTTCCTCAAAGTTTTCTAATGAAACCTCTCAGAGGGGCCGGACGGGAAACACACTGACGGCAGCGATCGGTCAGCGAGCATCGCAGCTGCATGAATTAAAACCGGTAGAGTCACAGGAAGACGAGCGCAGACGCTCTTTAAACCGTCTCAGGATGTCCGTCGATATCTATGCTGTGCCAGATTTCTCTACGAAGGTCCGATACAACAGAAAGGTGCAGCAGGATGCAGCAGAGAGGGAGGACAGGGAGGTGGATATCTACCAGAGTGCGGACGATATCGGAGATGATGGAACCGATTTTCCACCACAGGAAGGAGGTGAGTGAACGGCGTGACATTAAGACGCTTCAATATGATGTAAAATCATGCTTTCCTGTTCGTAGCATTCAAATCCTGTCCACCTGAACGTTTATGATTTCACCGTGAAACTTGAAACCGGAGCAGAGAAACGTCAGAATTTGGGGTTAATTATTTCGGGGAACAGAAAATCTTCAATTCGGCCCACTTACAGCCAAGTGTTCCTGAGCCCATGCAGTGATTTCCAAACTTTGTAAATGGTCAACAGAGACCCTTGAAACGCTTCAGAAAGTCTTCGTCAACGAAGCGACGAGCCGGGCGAGTTGTTCTGAGTGACGTTCAACGTTTCAAGAGGGACGTCTGAGGGTTGTTGGTGTTATTAGCTGTTTGCTAAGTTGAGTTTAGCTTTTAATTTAGAAAGTTGATGTTTTGTATTTCTTTAGATTTGTTAGCTGGTTGTTAACTCGAGTTTAGCTGTTTATTTGCTAAATTAGCTGTTTGTTATCTTTGTTAGAAGGTTGTTAGCATTGTTAGCTTTTTATTACCTTGAGTTTAGCTGACTTTGTTTAAAAATCAGTTTGAAAGCTTTCTCAGCAGGTTGTTGGTGTTATTATCTGTTGGTTTACTTGTGTTCAGCCGTGTTTAGTGAAATTAGCTGTTTGTTAGCTGGTTGTCAGATGTCACCATTCATTCGTCCTACTGTGACGTTCTGAGGGGAAAACATTTCCTGCAAACCAGCTGAACTGTGGCGCCATGGCAACCAGGTTGTCCAAAAAGACAACACGCCCGCTCACACGCCCGAGTTTTCCACCCTTAACAACACAATCGTTGCTCCTGAAGATTTCCGTCTTTCCCACAAAAGTTTGACTCAAACTTTGATGAAGGTTTTTACTTCCTCCTGTTCAATGTCCATTTCTGTGTTTCACTCCGTTTGTGACAAACAGGAACTAAACTTTGTGATCACACCTTAATTATTAACTGCGTACTTCTTGGAAACTGTTTTCAGAAGCTCTCTGGGTAGAAGACTGATTCTCACACTTCAAACAGTTTGCATCTAAAATGTCACGATCTTCAGGGAAGTTGAGTTCGTGCGACACTGACCACAAAGATTCTACTGAAAATGTTTCCTACAGCAGAGAAGGATGTGTCATAACCACAAACTAAAACCCTTTGCGTTGATAAACCCACTCTGGAGACTTTTTCTCTGCAGGAACAAAGACTCAGAAGCAGCCTGGAGTCCTGAAACGGCCTTTGAGAGGTGCAGCGTTGTGGCTGAGACTGCTGAGCCTCCTGACGTTAGCCGGGATCGTCATCCTGCTCATATTTTGTAAGATAAAAAACAGCTCGGTGCCGCTGAGTAGCAGGAAATACTGAATAATAACACGTTGTTGTCAAAAGATGTCACCGTTGTATGTGAGGAGCCGACTGGTATCACGGCAAAGCGTGAAATAGACACGCACGTTTACTACAGAAAAACGTGAGATAGCCACGTTTCTCCCTCTCTAGGCGTGACAGTTTCACGTTTTGTAAGCATGAAACTTACACGTAAGTAAAAGTAACGCTAAAAAAAGATCATGTGACCAAGTACAAAGGACATTTTTAGAAAGGCAGGAGGGGTGGTCTGGTGGAGTCAGAGGTTCAAATCCAGGAGGTGACAATGTTGTTGTTCAGTTGTTGTTGTTTTTGTTGTTTTTGTTTGTTACGTTGCCTGACTGATGTCTAGAGGAGGCGGGAAATAACAACGTAAACAAACTGGGAAACAATGATCACAGGAAATAAATGAATAAACGAAAAAGATTTATTAACAATAACTCAAACAACCATACAAGGAAGAAACTTAAAACTACTTTCACCTTACACACACACACACACACACACACACACACACACACACACACACACACACACACACACACACACACACACATCTACACACTCCTACACAAACACACACACACGCACACACACTCACACACACACACACACACACGCACACACACACACACACACACACACACACACACACACACACATACACAATCACACACACACACACACAGACACACACACACACACACACACACACACACACACACACACACACACACACACACACACACACACACAGCCGTGTTCAATCAGTGTTTCAGCTGGTGGCTGCAGGCCGGATCATTGGAGTCACCTGTATCGACCCTGGTGGTGGAGAAAGAGAGAGAACACAGGATACACACACCCAATGTGTAATAAGTATATAAATATAAGGATGATTTTAATGTAAAGAGAAGAGATGATATTTTTGGTGTGTTTATTGTTTTGTTGCTTTTCTAACCAGACATTTTAGTCACTTTGGAAAAAGACGAGCTACAAGAGGAAGTGAAGAAACTGAAGGACGAGATTAAAGGTAAGAAAAGTTTTAGTTTGAGTTAAACTTTTAATTCTGACAGTTCATAGAAGAAAAACATCCTGAAAAGGAAAATTGACACGAAAGAAAGATTTTTAAGTAATTATTTAACATACAAGTTTCATCATGATACTGAAAACTGAAAAAAAAAATTTACTTTACTGATTTATTAATTATTGTTGTTCTTAAGACATGAGAGTCAACAGCAGTCAGCCAGAGAGCAGTTATGAAATACTCAGTAAAAATAACAGTCAGCTACAAGAGGAAGTAAAGAAACTGAAGGACACGATTAAAGGAAAGAAAAGTTTTAAACATCAGTTTTACTTTTTCTTTTAAGTCTTCATCTTTTTTTTTTTTTGGTCAAACATCCTGAAACAGAGAAGTGACAAAAAAAGAAAGATCTTTAACTAAATATTGAAACTACAGCTTTCATCAATTTGATACTGAAAACACTGAAAACACTTGTTTTACATGAAGGGAAGTGGTGTCCTGAAGGATGGACGAGATTTGGATGCAGTTGTTACTTTAAATTCACTGAGAGGAAAACTTGGAATGAGAGCAGGAAGGAGTGTCAGGAGAGAGGAGCTGATCTGGTGATCATCAACAACAAAGAGGAACAGGTGGGTGTGTTTGTTCATGTCTGTGTGATGTTTGATGTCACACATCTGTTTCTGCTGGTTTTGACCTTCTTCCTTTCTTCACCTTCATCCATTTATTTAACACGTTAAGTGGTTTTGAAGTCCAGAATGATCAGATCACCTGAACAAGAGTCAACTTTCTGATTATTTATTTACATTAACTAGAACATGATGTTTTTTAAAGATTATTGTCATATTTCAGATTCTGTATTTTAGCATTTCTTTTGTTTAGTTTGTCGCACATTTGCAGTGAAATGAAAAAGTCCTTGTTTCTTTCTGTGGTGACAAAGATGTGGTTGATCAATAATAAAAACCAAAGAAAAGCATGAGTGGAACAAAAAGACGGCCAATAAGAGGAAGATAAATAGTTCATATTCAAGGTTTGATCAGAAAGCTCACTGAGATGGCGGCCAGATTTAAATCAGGCTCATTGTTTGGTAGTTTTAGACGCTCTCTCTCTCTCTGAACTTTTTAAACACACATTGTACAAAAAATATAATCAAAGGAAAAATTTTAAAACTCATTTTTATGTCAATGATGAAAATTGAAGATTTAATAGAACATGTGAGAACATTGAAAAAGCATCATAACCAGGTCCTTTCTTTCATCCAGTCATGTTTTAGTTACAAACATCGACAGCTGAAATGAGATCAACTTTTAAAATCTGTCTGATTCAAAGACTTCTGGATATATGAAACACTAAGGAGACAAATTCAGAGAGGAAAATTAAATTATATGGAAATAATCCTTAAAACATGTATTACTTATTTTAGAATTTTTTTTATATTTTTTTATATATAAAACTAAATTTTAACTTTAGTAATTATTTCAACAACAGTTGAAATAATTTTTTGGGAATATTTCCGATTTTTGTACAACAGAAGAACAAAAGTTTCAACAGTTGTATTTCTTCCTGATGTTATTACAACAGAAATATAATAAATCAAGACTGAAAACTGTGTTTGTCTCCCATGAAATAGGAGTTTGTCCGTGCACTGAATTGGAAAGGAGCGTCCTGGATTGGTCTACAACGCACTAAACACATTGGACGGACATGGACATGGGTGGACGGATCACCGCTGACAGAGACGTGAGAAACTTTTTTTGTTACTATTTCACATCAATGTTTGTAACTTGGAGATCCATCGAAATAGAAAAGAAACGTATAATTTTTTTTCATTTTTAATAATCCTCATATACAGAATAAAAAAGGACAAAAATCCTTCTTTGAATGAACAGCTGATCCTGAACTCTTCATCTGCAGTCTGTGATGAGGTCGAGTTACAACAACTCAGTTTTCAGAAGTCACCATTCAAAAATGTTCAAACTGTCAGCTGCTAAAGTTCAGTTTGTTCAGTTTGTTGAATTATTGTTCTGCACAGTTTGTCCACCCAAACCATGTCAGAGAATACATGTCTCTTCTTCTCTGGTGTTTAGAAAAGTTAAGAACATTTGAGGGAACAAAAATCAATCTGACCATAAGTCCCAGGGACTAATTGAAAGAGCAGCTGTGTCAACAAATGTTCCTGCTGGTCAGCTGAGGTACTGCAACAACATCCCTGAAATCCAGACTTCAACCAATAATTTATTCTGATTGACAGCTCTGAAAATTCCCGAAAAATGATATCAAAGGAATCTAGAAAATATTTTAAGACATCTATTTGAAGGAGATAATAATCAGTTTCAGCACACTTTAAGATCATGTTGTTTTTCTTCACAGGTTCTGGGCAGAAGGACATGAAGATTATAGTTACTCGTACAAGGCAACGTGTTGCAATGATCAAGGAAAATGGATTAATGAAAATTCTTCCGATAATTATAACTGGATCTGTGAGAAATAGATTTCCTGCTCTGAATGACCGAGTGGTGAGAAGTGTTGGACTGATGAACAAAGACTAGAAAAGTGTTCTGCATGAACCTCTGATTCATCTTCTATTATTTTCCTTGTTCATGATGTGCTTTCCATAAGTTCTCATCGTTGTGTTATTCTTTAGTGATGTTGTGGGTCCAACTGGACTGGAGCTTCATGTTGTTGTTTTTACATTGTAAATATTTGATCTGGTTAGTTTTGGTTTCACGTTGCAGTTTTAGAGTGTTTTTCACATCCCCAGAGAGGGTCAATGAGATGAAAAAGAAGAAATATAGAAAACAGAATGGAAAAGGGAAACTCAGGGATTCATTCAGGATGAAGATAACTTCAATTACAGCCAGCAAAAGCACCGAGAACACAAAGACCTGACTAACAATCAAAAAGGAACCGATCACCTGTGTTACTAACAAACTACACTCAGACACAACAGGTGTCGTCATCACCTTCATCCTGTCATCATCATCTACTTCTGGTTGTCATGACGAACATGACCTGTGTTTTCCTATACTTGACATTGATTGGTTTGTAGACGGTGGGCGTCTGATGTCATCAAATAATTTGTAACTTTCAGTATTTCAATGTATTTTTTTTAAACTTGACTTTTGATTTCTTTGTCGGACCAAATTACAATGAAATACTTCGTCTCCTCCCCATGTGTTACCACGACTCATCTTTGATTCTCTTCTGGTTCTGTTTCTTCTTCTATGGTTTAATTGGTGACGATAGTCTGCTTAAACTTCCTCCAACTGGTCTGAAGGTCCAAACTTTGATCCAGATCAAAGCTTTCTACTT
>NW_027185394.1:2021857-2046857 GCF_022577435.1 Embiotoca jacksoni | reverse complement strand
TTCTGCACAGTTTGTCCACCCAAACCATGTCAGAGAATACATGTCTCTTCTTCTCTGGTGTTTAGAAAAGTTAAGAACATTTGAGGGAACAAAAATCAATCTGACCATAAGTCCCAAGGACTAATTGAAAGAGCAGCTTTATCAACAAATGTTCCTGCTGGTCAGCTGAGGTACTGCAACAACATCCCTGAAATCCAGACTTCAACCAATAATTTATTCTGATTGACAGCTCTGAAAATTCCCTAAAAAATATATCAAAGGAATCTGGAAAATATTTTAAGACATCTATTTGAAGGAGATAATAATCAGTTTCAGCACACTTTAAGATTATGTTGTTTTTCTTCACAGGTTCTGGGCAGCAGGACATAAAGATTATAATAACCGGTACTATGCAACGTGTTGCAATGATCAAGGAGAATGGATTGAAGGTTATTATAGTACTAATAACTGGATCTGTGAGAAATAGATTTCCTGCTCTGAATGACCGAGTGGTGAGAAGTGTTGGACTGATGAACAAAGACTAGAAAAGTGTTCTGCATGAACCTCTGATTCATCTTCTATTATTTTCCTTGTTCATGATGTGCTTTCCATAAGTTCTCATCGTTGTGTTATTCTTTCGTGATGTTGTGGGTCCAACTGGACTGGAGCTTCATGTAGTTGTTTTTACATTGTAAATATTTGATCTGGTTAGTTTTGGTTTCACGTTGCAGTTTTAGAGCGTTTTTCACATCCCCAGAGAGGGTCAATGAGATGAAAAAGAAGAAATATAGAAAACAGAATGGAAAAGGGAAACTCAGGGATTCATTCAGGATGAAGATAACTTCAATTACAGCCAGCAAAAGCACCGAGAACACAAAGACCTGACTAACAATCAAAAAGGAACCGATCACCTGTGTTACTAACAAACTACACTCAGACACAACAGGTGTCGTCATCACCTTCATCCTGTCATCATCATCTACTTCTGGTTGTCATGACGAACATGATCTGTGTTTTCCTATACTTGACATTGATTGGTTTGTAGACGGTGGGCGTCTGATGTCATCAAATAATTTGTAACTTTCAGTATTTGAATGTATTTTTTTAAACTTGACTTTTGATTTCTTTGTCGGACCAAATTACAATGAAATACTTCGTCTCCTCCCCATGTGTTACCACGACTCATCTTTGATTCTCTTCTGGTTCTGTTTCTTCTTCTATGGTTTAATTGGTGACGATAGTCTGCTTAAACTTCCTCCAACTGGTCTGAAGGTCCAAACTTTGATCCAGATCAAAGCTTTCTACTTTTCTTAGACCAAGTTTTGGTCCTTTGGTCCGGACCATGATCTGAGGATCCTGTAACATCTGATATTTAGCTTCAGACCAAACTGAAAAGTTCAAAGGTCAGGACCAAACAAAGTAGGTGTGAAACCACACTTAGTAGTCTGACGTTAACTTTCTTATTGGAACAATATTTTGGAAAAACAACCAACTGAAAATGAGCTTTAAAAAACTGAAAAAAACCTTCTTTAGTTGGTTTAGTAAATACAAACATGTCATGGTGATTCATGCTCTGATATTATTACATTCATGAAAAATATATTTAATTTCAACTTAAAGTTCCGTGCAGCTACAGTAAATATGAAATTTTACCCAATATTTACTGTAACTATGGAAACAGTTGTAACCTTGCCTTAAACAGAAATCAACATTTTAAGTCTACGACGCCTTTTAAGCTGTAAAGGAAACAAAAAGTGGAAGTTTGTCACGTGTCTAAAACATTTGAGGTTTTTATCTTCTTGTTTTTCTTTTAACGGCTCAGTAATCACATGAAAATTAACAATTATGACCCGGATTTATTTTTGATACGTTCACTTCTGCATCCAAAATGACAAAACTTGCTCGAGGCAACGGCCTATGTTTCATTTTGTTTTTGTAAATTTGGAGGATTTCAAACCCCGAAAAGACAAAATCCACGTGACTTGTTTTAAAGGCCAATTCTGTCTGTTCATAAAGAATCAAAATATTCAAATGTGACAGTTTTCCGGTTAAACAGATATTTTGGTTTTAAGTCAAATGTTTGGACGCAAGTTCAGAATTTCAGTAACCACATTAATGTTATATTGTCGTGAACACAGTGTGTTTTTATTTTGATAGTACTTTGAACAAATTATTTTTTAATGCATGCAGAGAAAAGTTTCCATTTTTTTTCTTTCTGCTTTAAATTTGAAGAACATCAGAAGAGAATTGAAGACAATAACCTCTAATTTTAATCTTTATTTGCTCAAATGAGTGAGGGAAACACATTCGCAAATATGATTGTGAGATAAGGATTTATTTTACACTTGTACCATCTATAAATTATTTTTAAGGCCAAAGAAGATGTGAAAACAATAACTTCAAATTTTAATCTTTGTTTGCTATAAAGAGTTTTTGGAAATGAAACCTGTCAATATGACATTGAGATGGATTTTAAGTGCTGAATCTGGAAGGTAGATGTCACATTATGAAAAGTACGATTAGTGTTTGAATTTATTACCAATATTAAAGGAAGTCAACAGATTGTGGCTCAAAACCCCACAAAGCCACTTCCCTACAGTTCCTCTGTGACGTGTGACAGATCTGTTTGAAAGGACTCGCGTGGGATTTTAAGAGCGTTTTATTTTACACAAGAAAAAAAAACAATTTTAAGAACTCCTGTAAAATGTACAGTTTGTAAAGGCTAAATAATGTATCTAATGTACATAATGATGCTGTGTATAAAGCTGAACTGCTGCAAGCTTCATGTCCTACAATGGAAATTAAGATGCGATAAATGAAAGTTGAACATTTTATTTGAACTTTTTTTAAGTTTTAGCATTGCTGTTGCTAGCAATAGAATTAGTGCTGTTGTTAGCGTCGTAGCAGTGATGTGAGATGTCACATACTCCAGACAAGTAATATGTGTAAAATATGTTGGGAAAAATAAGCTGTTAATCTTGATTTGAAATATGTTTGTGCTGTTTCTTTGGTTTTTTTCTGCCTGCAGTGAATGTTTTACAGTTCACTTCTTCAAACGCTGTCAAACTTTGATTACGTGAATGTCCACTTATTCAGTAACCTGCCATGTTCACAGGAAACAGAACCACTAAAGGAACGCTTTTACTTTTAGTCCACAAGTTTTCTTCACTGAACACATTTACGGTTTTATCAAAACAAGATTTAAACTCTTAAGATGTCTGTTATCTTTCTCTTTTGTTATCTCACTGTTTTTTTATTTTACACACAGTGAAGAAAAAGGACTAAAATTTAAAAAGTCTAATTGTTCCTTTAATGTCAAGAAAAAACAAAAGCAACTGCTGGTGTGCAATACAAGACTTTAAATAGGCAACCATCACTCACCTTGTGAAACGGTACAAACGCTGCTTTAACGGAACTGTTGATATCTATTTAATCTGAATGTCAGTAGAATCTGAAGAGACCAGGAAGATGAGGAGAAGATGACGAAGACCTCGAGAAACGGAAACTAGAACAGGAAAGAAAAGCCAAATACATGAGCTGATTTAATTTGTCTGTTTTCGTGGGTCTTTGGGTCTATAGAGGTGTGTGTGTTTGATCAAAATGAAAAGATGAACAAAATAAATGACAATAAAAAACCTTTCTACTCTTTGACTTTGTTATTTACAGTGACAGAAAGTAACGGACAAATATTTAGGAAGTCATACTATAGTATGTCGTCAAAATATAAAACAAAAAAAGGCATTCTATAGTATGTCCTTTTAAATAGGTTAACGTTGTTTAATAACAGTTAAAAGGTTCTGGGTTCGATCCCGGGCAAAATATTAAAAGGACAAGTCAGTCTTCCAACATTATTTATTATTTATACTGTACTGTGTTCATACAAATATGAAAAAAGTCATACTATAGCATGTTGTCTAAAATATGATTAAAAAAAAAAGTCATACATGTCGTCTAATGTTGTCCAAAATATGAAAAAAATTCATGTCGTCTAAAATATGATAAAAAAAGTCATACTATAGCATGTCGTCTAAAATATGATTTAAAAAAAAGTCATACTATAGCATGTCAACTAAAATGTTACAAAAAAAAGTTACACTACAGGATGTTGTAAAACAAGAAAAAATAAACATTGGAAGCACAGTGGTTCAGTGGTTAGTGATGCTGCCTCAGTGAGAAGGTCATGGGTTCAATTAAAGCTTGAGACATGGATGTCTTTGTCAAAAAAAATAAAAAAAACAAGGCTTTAGCATGTTGTCTAAAATACGAAGAAAATGTCAGACAACAGGATGTTGTTGATTATATGAATAAAAAGTCATACTGTAGCATGTCGTCCAACATAAAATAAAAAGTCACACTAAAACTACACCTTAAACATTTCCTGTTTCTCTTCCAAATTATGAATGTGTGTGTTGACGTCGGGCTGTTGGCCGACAGAAAACCTCGCGTCTCCAATCGTTCCCCTTTTTTGGGGGACGAAAAACTGAGAAAATACACTTAGTTCCTGTTTTCATGAATTACGTTACGTTACATTTAGCTGAAGCTTTTATCCAAAGCGACTTCCAATAAGTGTATTTTTATTGAAATGAATCAACGAGTCAAGTTGTGCTGTTACTTCCTCAAAGTTTTCTAATGAAACCTCTCAGAGGGGCCGGACGGGAAACACACTGACGGCAGCGATCGGTCCGCGAGCATCGCAGCTGCATGAATTAAAACCGGTAGAGTCACAGGAAGACGAGCGCAGACGCTCTTTAAACCGTCTCAGGATGTCCGTCGATATCTATGCTGTGCCAGATTTCTATACGAAGGTCCGATACAACAGAAAGGTGCAGCAGGATGCAGCAGAGAGGGAGGACAGGGAGGTGGATATCTACCAGAGTGCGGGCGATATCGGAGATGATGGAACCGATTTTCCACCACAGGAAGGAGGTGAGTGAACGGCGTGACATTAAGACGCTTCAATATGATGTAAAATCATGCTTTCCTGTTCGTGGCATTCAAATCCTGTCCACCTGAACGTTTATGATTTCACCGTGAAACTTGAAACCGGAGCAGAGAAACGTCAGAATTTGGGGTTAATTATTTCGGGGAACAGAAAATCTTCAATTCGGCCCACTTACAGCCAATTGTTCCTGAGCCCATGCAGCGATTTCCAAACTTTGTAAATGGTCAACAGAGACGCTTGAAACGCTTCAGAAAGTCTTCATCAACGAAGCGACGAGCCGGGCGAGTTGTTCTGAGTGACGTTCAACGTTTCAAGAGGGACGTCTGAGGGTTGTTGGTGTTATTAGCTGTTTGTTAAGTTGAGTTTAGCTTTTAATTTAGAAATTTGCTGTTTTGTATTTCTTTAGCTTTGTTAGCTGGTTGTTAACTCGAGTTTAGCTGTTTATTTGCTAAATTAGCTGTTTGTTATCTTTGTTAGAAGGTTGTTAGCATTGTTAACTTTTTATTACCTTGAGTTTAGCTGACTTTGTATAAAAATCAGTTTGAAAGCTTTCTCAGCAGGTTGTTGGTGTTATTATCTGTTGGTTTACTTGTGTTCAGCCGTGTTTAGTGAAATTAGCTGTTTGTTAGCTGGTTGTCAGATGTCACCATTCATTCGTCCTACTGTGACGTTCTGAGGGGAAAACATTTCCTGCAAACCACCTGAACTGTGGCGCCATGGCAACCAGGTTATCCAAAAAGACAACACGCCCGCTCACACGCCCGAGTTTTCCACCCTTAACAACTCAATCGTTGCTCCTGAAGATTTCCGTCTCTCCCACAAAAGTTTGACTCAAACTTTGATGAAGGTTTTTACTTCCTCCTGTTCAATGTCCATTTCTGTGTTTCACTCCGTTGGTGACAAACAGGAACTAAACTTTGTGATCACACCTTAGTTATTAACTGCGTACTTCTTGGAAACTGTTTTCAGAAGCTCTCTGGGTAGAAGACTGATTCTCACACTTCAAACAGTTTGCATCTAAAATTTCACGATCTTCAGGGAAGTTGAGTTTGTGCGACACTGACCACAAAGATTCTACTGAAAATGTTTCCTACAGCAGAGAAGGATGTGTCATAACCACAAACTAAAACCCTTTGCGTTGATAAACCCACTCTGGAGACTTTTTCTCTGCAGGAACAAAGACTCAGAAGCAGCCTGGAGTCCTGAAACGGCCTTTGAGAGGTGCAGCGTTGTGGCTGAGACTGCTGAGCCTCCTGACGTTAGCCGGGATCGTCATCCTGCTCATATTTTGTAAGATAAAAAACAGCTCGGTGCCGCTGAGTAGCAGGAAATACTGAATAATAACACGTTGTTGTCAAAAGATGTCACCGTTGTATGTGAGGAGCCGACTGGTATCACGGCAAAGCGTGAAATAGACACGCACGTTTACTACAGAAAAACGTGAGATAGCCACGTTTCTCCCTCTCTAGGCGTGACAGTTTCACGTTTTGTAAGCATGAAACTTACACGTAAGTAAAAGTAACGCTAAAAAAGATCATGTGACCAAGTACAAAGGACATTTTTAGAAAGGCAGGAGGGGTGGTCTGGTGGAGTCAGAGGTTCAAATCCAGGAGGTGACAATGTTGTTGTTCAGTTAATGTTTTTTTGTTGTTTTTGTTTGTTACGTTCAACGACTGATGTCAAGGGGAGGCAGGAAGTAACAACGTAAATAAACTAGGAAACAATGATCACAGGAAATTAATGAATAAACGAAAATGATTTATTAACAATAACTCAAACAAACATACAAGGAAGAAACTTAAAACTACTTTCACCTTGCACACACACACACACACGCACACACACACACACACACACACACACACACACACACACACACACACAGACACACACACACACACACCTACACACACACACACACACACACACACACACACAGCCGTGTTCAATCAGTGTTTCAGCTGGTGGCTGCAGGCCGGATCATTGGAGTCACCTGTATCGACCCTGGTGGTGGAGAAAGAGAGAGAACACAGGATACACACACGGAACATTGGTGGAACCCAAGCAGAGATTTCTTCCTCTAAAAGTTATATTTTCATGTTCATCACTTGGTTCTTCACGTGCAGCAGGTTTCATTTTCCTCCACTACAGGAAAACTTGAAACTGTCACGCCTGGAGAGTCCAAAGCGTGGCCATCTCACGTTTTCCTGTAGTGGAGGTGCGTGTCTATTTCACGCATTGCCGTGATACCGGGTTGGAGGAGCGAAGATAAAAGTAGTTTGGACAAAGATTTGTAAGACTAGTATGAAGGACAGTAGCTGAACCAAATAAAAAGCTCCAGTTTTAAAGGCTGAAATTGATTTCTGACAGGAAGTGTTTCATTTCTGTTTATTAAAGGATTCTGTGTTGTTGTTGTTGTTTTTTTCTAATTTAGTTATTTACAAATATATTTCAGTGACTTTGAAAATCAACAACCTGCAGACCAAGTTAGAGGCTGAACTTAGAGGTGAGTATTGATTTAAAATACAGTAATTGAGCAAATACAAGATTCACACTTTGCCTTGAAAACCTAAATATTGTCTTATCGTTTTTACTGTTTTATCAATTATTGTTGTTCTTAAGACATGAGAGTCAACAGCAGTCAGCTAGAGAGCAGTTATGAAATACTCAGTAAAAATAACAGTCAGCTACAAGAGGAAGTAAAGAAACTGAAGGACACGATTGAAGGTAAGAAAAGTTTTAAACATCAGTTTTACTTTTACTTTTGAGTCTTAATCTTTTTCTTTTTAAACATCCTGAAAAGGAAAAGTGACAAAAAAGAAAGATCTTTAACTAAATATTGAAACTACAACTTTCATCAATTTGATACTGAAAACACTGAAAACACTTGTTTTACATGAAGGGAAGTGGTGTCCTGAAGGATGGACGAGATTTGGATGCAGTTGTTACTTTAAATTCACTGAGAGGAAAACTTGGGATGAGAGCAGGAAGGAGTGTCAGGAGAGAGGAGCTGATCTGGTGATCATCAACAACAAAGAGGAACAGGTGGGTGTGTTTGTTCATGTCTGTGTGATGTTTGATGTCACACATCTGTTTCTGCTGGTTTTGACCTTCTTCCTTTCTTCACCTTGATCCATTTATTGAACACGTTAAGTGGTTTTGAAGTCCAGAATGATCAGATCACCTGAACAAGAGTCAACTTTCTGATTATTTATTCACTTTAACTAGAACATGATGTTTTTTAAAGATTATTGTCATATTTCAGATTCTGTATTTTAGCATTTCTTTTGTTTCGCTTGTCGCACATTTGCAGTGAAATGAAAAAGTCCTTGTTTCTTTCTGTGGTGACAAAGATGTGGTTGATCAATAATAAAAACCAAAGAAAAGCATGAGTGGAACAAAAAGACGGCCAATAAGAGGAAGATAAATAGTTCATATTCAAGGTTTGATCAGAAAGCTCACTGAGATGGCGGCCAGATTTAAATCAGGCTCATTGTTTGGTAGTTTTAGACGCTCTCTCTCTCTCTGAACTTTTTAAACACACATTGTACAAAAATTATAATCAAAGGAAATATTTTAAAACTAATTTTTACGTCACTGATGAAAATTCTAGATTTACTAGAACATGTGAGAACATTGAAAAAGCAGCATAACCAGGTCCTTTCTTTCATCCAGTCATGTTTTAGTTACAAACATCGACAGCTGAAATGAGATCAACTTTTAAAATCTGTCTGATTCAAAGACTTCTGGATATATGAAACACTAAGGAGACGAATTTAGAGAGGAAAATGAAATTAGATGGAAATAATCCTTAAAATATGTATTACTTATTTTATAATTATTTTTATTTTTTTTACATACATATATATATAACACTAAATTTTAACTTTCGTAATTATTTCAACAACAGTTGAAATTGAAATAATTTTTTGGGAGTATTTCAGATTTTTGCACAACAGAAAAACAAAAGTTTCAAAAGATGTATTTCTTCCTGATGTTATTACAACAGAAATATAATAAATCAAGACTGAAAACTGTGTTTGTCTCCCATGAAATAGGAGTTTGTCCGTGGACTGAATTGGAAAGGAGACTCCTGGATTGGTCTAAAACGCACTAAACACATAGGACGGACATGGACATGGGTGGACGGATCACCGCTGACAGAGACGTGACAAACATTTTTTGTTACTATTTCACATCAATATTTGTAACTTGGAGATCCATCGAAATAGAAAAGAAACTTGTAAATTATTTAATTTTTAAAAATCCTCATATACAGAATAAAAAAAAAAAAAAAGACAAAAATCCTCCTTTGAATGAACAGCTGATCCTGAACTCTTCATCTGCAGTCTGTGATGAGGTCGAGTTACAACAACTCAGTTTTCAGAAGTCACCATTCAAAAATGTTCAAACTGTCAGCTGCTAAAGTTCAGTTTGTTCAGTTTGTTGAATTATTGTTCTGCACAGTTTGTCCACCCAAACCATGTCAGAGAATACATGTCTCTTCTTCTCTGGTGTTTAGAAAAGTTAAGAACATTTGAGGGAACAAAAATCAATCTGACCATAAGTCCCAGGGACTAATTGAAAGAGCAGCTTTATCAACAAATGTTCCTGCTGGTCAGCTGAGGTACTGCAACAACATCCCTGAAATCCAGACTTCAACCAATAATTTATTCTGATTGACAGCTCTGAAAATTCTCTAAAAATGATATCAAAGGAATCTAGAAAATATTTAAAGACATCTATTTGAAGGAGATAATAATCAGTTTCAGCACACTTTGAGATCATTTTGTTTTTCTTCACAGGTTCTTGGCAGCAGGACGTAAACATTATAAGAACCGGTACTCTGCAACGTGTTGCAATAATCAAGGAGAATGGACTAAAGAACATTCTGGTTCTACTAACTGGATCTGTGAGAAATAGATTTCCTGCTCTGAATGACCGAGTGGTGAGAAGTTGGTTTTTTTTACACACTTCCTCAGTGAAGAAAAAGGACTAAAATTTAAAAAGTCTAATTGTTCCTTTAATGTCAAGAAAAAACAAAAGCAACTGCTGGTGTGCAATACAAGACTTTAAATAGGCAACCATCACTCACCTTGTGAAACGGTACAAACGCTGCTTTAATGGAACTGTTGATATCTATTTAATCTGAATGTCAGTAGAATCTGAAGAGACCAGGAAGATGAGGAGAAGATGACGAAGACCTCGAGAAACGGAAACTAGAACAGGAAAGAAAAGCTAAATACATGAGCTGATTTAATTTGTCTGTTTTCGTGGGTCTTTGGGTCTATAGAGGTGTGTGTGTTTGATCAAAATGAAAAGATGAACAAAATAAACGACAATAAAAAACCTTTCTACTCTTTGGATTTGTTATTTACAGTGACAGAAAGTAACGGCCAAATATTTAGGAAGTCGTACTATAGTATGTCGTTAGAAATATGATAAAAAAAAAAAAAAAGTCATACTATAGCATGTCGTCAAAATATAAAACAAAAAAAGTCATTCTATAGTATGTCCTTTTAAATAGGTGAACGTTGTTTCATAACAGTTAAAAGGTTCTGGGTTCGATCCCGGGCAAAATATTAAAAGGACAAGTCAGTCTTCCAACATTATTTATTATTTATACTGTACTGTGTCCATACAAATATGAAAATAAGTCTTTACATGAGTGGCTCAATAGTACAATGGTTAATACTGTTGCCTCTCAATACAAATATTCTGTGTTCGATCTCCACCCAAGGTAGTTTTGTTTGTAGTATATATCCCAAAATGTGAAAAAAACATTCTTACTTTATGTCGTCCAAAATGTAACAAAAAAGTCATACTATAGCACAGGGGTGGTCAAACTACGGCCCGCGGGCCACATCCGGCCCATTGGTCTTTTTAATCCGGCCCGCCGAAGATTGGTACAGAATTGCCCAAATCAAATCATATCATAATTATGACTGCATTCATTTGACCTTGTCCTGTAATACCTGGCAGTCCACCAGGTGGCGCACTAGGCGCAGTGGTACATTGACTTGATTTTGCGGAGGCCGGGCTGCTCTCTGTTGTTACTCTGCTGCTGCTCTGAACACATCTGCAACAATGAACGGGCCAAAGAAAAGAAAAGTCGACAGCGAGCGCCGAGTGTTTAATAAGGAACGGACGACTAAATCCTTTTTCACTGAAGTCCGGTCGAAGGCTGTGTGTCTTATTTACCAAGAAACCGTTACGGTTTTAAAGGAATACAACATCAGCCGTCACTTTTCCACCAAGCATGCTCATTGCTCTAAAAACCAGTCAACGCAGGAACGGACGTCGACCGCTCGGAGGTCGGCAGATCGTTTGGAGCAAAACACCTTCATCTGACAAACTGCCATCCAAGAATCAAGAACGAAGGCAAGATGTTTGCTGGCATTCAAATTAACAAAGACCAGCAAGCCTTTCTCCGAAGGGGAGTTTCTCAAAGAGTGCTGGTAGAGACAGCAGGTGTCTTGTGTCCTGAGAGAAGAACAAACTAGAAAACATGAGCTCATCACGCAGGACGGTGACTCGCCGTGTTGAGATGATTGACGAAGACTTGGCTAGCAAGCTAAATAAAAAAGCGGAGTCATTTACATGATATTTCTTGGCATTGGACGAAAGTAACGACATAAAGGACACCGCTCAGCTTTTAATTTTTATCAGAGGGATTAATGACAATTTTGAGATAACGGAGGAGTTTTTGGCCGTGGAATCCCTGAAGGGGAAAACGCGGGGAGAGGACTCGTATGACGGCGTGTCGGGGGTCATCAAGAGGCTCCAGCTACCTCGGAGTAGCTCACCAACGTTACCACAGACGGATCGCCAAATCTGACTGGAAAAAACATCGGGTTGCTCAAAAGAATCCAGGAGAGGGTGAAAGAGGACAACCCTGAGCAGGAGGACATTTTCTTACACTGTGTAAATCTGTCCTGCAGCTCGACCACGTAGTGAAGCCAGTTGTAGAAGTGGTGAACTTTATTGGAGCGAGGGGACTTCACCATCCTCAGTTTATTAAGTTTCTTGAAGAAACTGACTCTGATCACCAGGACTTGCTTTATCACTCCAACGTCCGCTGGTTAAGTTTGGGGAAAGTATGTCAACGAGTGTTGGAGCTCAAACAGGAGATTATCTCATTTTTGGAGCTACTTGAGAAAGCTGACGATGTTCCTGAGCTGAGTGACACAGATTGTCTTTGTGATTTGTCTTTTGCTGTGGACGTACTGACACACATGAATGAGCTGAACGTGAAGCTACAAGGGAAAGACCAGTTTGTCCATGAAATGTACACAGACGTCAGAGCCTTCAAAACCAAGCTAGCTTTATTCTCAAAGCAAATGTCAAACAAGTCATTTGCTCATTTCCCCACGCTGGCTACGCTGAAAGACGTCCTGGACATGAAGACATACAGGAAATCACTGGACAACCTGCACGGAGAATTCTGCCATCGGTTCTCTGATTTTGAAAAAATTGACAAGTCACTTCAGCTGGTGTCCTGTCCCTTCAGCTGGTGTCCTGTCCCTTCAGCTGGTGTCATGTCCCTTCAGCTGGTGTCGTGTCCCTTCAGCTGGTGTCCTGTCCCTTCAGCTGGTGTCATGTCCCTTCAGCTGGTGTCGTGTCCCTCCAGCTGGTGTCCTGTCCCTTCAGCTGGTGTTATGTCCCTTCAGCTGGTGTCGTGTCCCTTCAGCTGGTGTTATGTCCCTTCAGCTGGTGTCGTGTCCCTTCAGCTGGTGTTGTGTCCCTTCAGCTGGTGTCGTGTCCCTCCAGCTGGTCTCATGTCTCTCCAGCTGGTCTCATGTCCCTTCACACAAGACCCTGAAACGGCACCACAGGAGTTTCAGTGTGAACCGATTGATCTCCAATGTGACACCGTCTTCAAGGAGAAGTTCAACTCTCTTAAACTGGATGAGTTTTATGCTTCATTAAAGCAGCCAAATGTCCAAACATCCAGAAGATGTCCCAGAGGATGCTGGTGCTGTTTGTCTCTACGTATGTGTGTGAACAGACTTTTAGTGTGATGAACACCAACAAAGCACCTCACAGATCCCAGTTGAGTGATGAAACCTCAGATCTGTTCTGAGAACACAACAAAACTAACACCAGACTTCGCTGCTCTGACAGAGAAGGTGATCAACAACACTGTTCCCAGTAAAAGTGAATGGAAGTATGAACACTGTAACGCCTTTGTTATGTTTATGTTTGATGTGTATGCATCTGGTGCTGGCCCGGCCCGTCTGTCAAATTTGAAAAGTCAATGTGGCCCCTGAGCCAAAGAGTTTGCCCACCCCCGCTATAGCATGTTGTCCAAAATATGAAAACAAAGTCATACTATAGCATGTTGTCCAAAATATGAAAAAAAGTCATACTATAGCATGTTGTCCAAAATATGAAAACAAAGTCATACTATAGCATGTTGTCCAAAATATGAAAACAAAGTCATACTATAGCATGTTGTCCAAAATATGAAAACAAAGTCATACTATAGCATGTTGTCCAAAATATGAAAACAAAGTCATACTATAGCATGTTGTCCAAAATATGAAAACAAAGTCATACTATAGCATGTTGTCCAAAATATGAAAAAAAGTCACACTATAGCATATTGTCCAAAATATGAAAACAAAGTCATACTATAGCATGTTGTCCAAAATATGAAAACAAAGTCATACTATAGCATGTCGTCCAAAATATGAAAAAAAGTCACACTATAGCATGTTGTCCAAAATATGAAAACAAAGTCATACTATAGCATGTTGTCCAAAATATGAAAACAAAGTCATACTATAGCATGTTGTCCAAAATATGAAAACAAAGTCATACTATAGCATGTTGTCCAAAATATGAAAACAAAGTCATACTATAGCATATTGTCCAAAATATGAAAACAAAGTCACACTATAGCATGTTGTCCAAAATATGAAAAAAAGTCACACTATAGCATATTGTCCAAAATATGAAAACAAAGTCATACTATAGCATGTTGTCCAAAATATGAAAACAAAGTCATACTATAGCATGTTGTCCAAAATATGAAAACAAAGTCATACTATAGCATATTGTCCAAAATATGAAAACAAAGTCACACTATAGCATGTTGTCCAAAATATGAAAAAAAGTCACACTATAGCATATTGTCCAAAATATGAAAACAAAGTCATACTATAGCATGTTGTCCAAAATATGAAAACAAAGTCATACTATAGCATGTTGTCCAAAATATGAAAACAAAGTCATACTATAGCATATTGTCCAAAATATGAAAACAAAGTCATACTATAGCATGTTGTCCAAAATATGAAAACAAAGTCATACTATAGCATGTTGTCCAAAATATGAAAACAAAGTCATACTATAGCATATTGTCCAAAATATGAAAACAAAGTCATACTATAGCATATTGTCCAAAATATGAAAACAAAGTCATACTATAGCATGTTGTCCAAAATATGAAAACAAAGTCATACTATAGCATGTTGTCCAAAATATGAAAACAAAGTCATACTATAGCATATTGTCCAAAATATGAAAACAAAGTCATACTATAGCATGTTGTCCAAAATATGAAAAAAAGTCATACTATAGCATGTTGTCCAAAATATGAAAAAAAGTCATACTATAGCATGTTGTCCAAAATATGAAAAAAAGTCATACTATAGCATGTTGTCCAAAATATGACAAAAAAGTCACACTATAGCATATTGTCCAAAATATGAAAACAAAGTCATACTATAGCATGTTGTCCAAAATATGAAAACAAAGTCATACTATAGCATGTTGTCCAAAATATGACAAAAAAGTAATACTATAGCATGTTGTCTAAAATATGAAAACAAAGTCATACTATAGCATGTTGTCCAAAATATGAAAGCAAAGTCATACTATAGCATGTTGTCCAAAATATGAAAACAAAGTCATACTATAGCATGTTGTCCAAAATATGAAAAAAAGTCACACTATAGCATATTGTCCAAAATATGAAAACAAAGTCATACTATAGCATGTTGTCCAAAATATGAAAACAAAGTCATACTATAGCATATTGTCCAAAATATGAAAACAAAGTCATACTATAGCATATTGTCCAAAATATGAAAACAAAGTCATACTATAGCATGTTGTCCAAAATATGAAAAACAAAGTCATACTATAGCATGTTGTCCAAAATATGAAAAAAAGTCATACGATAGCATATTGTCCAAAATATGAAAAAAAGTCATACGATAGCATATTGTCCAAAATATGAAAACAAAGTCATACTATAGCATGTTGTCCAAAATATGAAAACAAAGTCATACTATAGCATGTTGTCCAAAATATGAAAACAAAGTCATACTATAGCATGTTGTCCAAAATATGAAAACAAAGTCATACTATAGCATGTTGTCCAAAATATGAAAACAAAGTCATACTATAGCATGTTGTCCAAAATATGAAAACAAAGTCATACTATAGCATGTTGTCCAAAATATGAAAACAAAGTCATACTATAGCATATTGTCCAAAATATGAAAACAAAGTCATACTATAGCATATTGTCCAAAATATGAAAACAAAGTCATACTATAGCATATTGTCCAAAATATGACAACAAAGTCATACTATAGCATGTTGTCCAAAATATGAAAAACAAAGTCATACTATAGCATGTTGTCCAAAATATGAAAAAAAATCATACGATAGCATATTGTCCAAAATATGAAAAAAAGTCATACGATAGCATATTGTCCAAAATATGAAAACAAAGTCATACTATAGCATGTTGTCCAAAATATGAAAACAAAGTCATACTATAGCATGTTGTCCAAAATATGAAAACAAAGTCATACTATAGCATGTTGTCCAAAATATGAAAACAAAGTCATACTATAGCATGTTGTCCAAAATATGAAAACAAAGTCATACTATAGCATGTTGTCCAAAATATGAAAACAAAGTCATACTATAGCATGTTGTCCAAAATATGAAAACAAAGTCATACTATAGCATATTGTCCAAAATATGAAAACAAAGTCATACTATAGCATGTTGTCCAAAATATGAAAAAAAGTCATACTATAGCATGTTGTCCAAAATATGAAAAAAAGTCATACTATAGCATGTTGTCCAAAATATGACAAAAAAGTCACACTATAGCATATTGTCCAAAATATGAAAACAAAGTCATACTATAGCATGTTGTCCAAAATATGAAAACAAAGTCATACTATAGCATGTTGTCCAAAATATGACAAAAAAGTCATACTATAGCATGTTGTCTAAAATATGAAAACAAAGTCATACTATAGCATGTTGTCCAAAATATGAAAGCAAAGTCATACTATAGCATGTTGTCCAAAATATGAAAACAAAGTCATACTATAGCATGTTGTCCAAAATATGAAAACAAAGTCATATTATAGCATGTTGTCCAAAATATGAAAAAAGTCATACTATAGCATGTTGTCCAAAATATGAAAACAAAGTCATACTATAGCATGTTGTCCAAAATATGAAAACAAAGTCATACTATAGCATGTTGTCCAAAATATGAAAAAAAGTCATACTATAGCATGTTGTCCAAAATATGAAAACAAAGTCATACTATAGCATGTTGTCCAAAATATGAAAAAAAGGTCATACTATAGCATGTCGTCCAAAATATGAAAAAAAGTCACACTATAGCATATTGTCCAAAATATGAAAACAAAGTCATACTATAGCATGTTGTCCAAAATATGAAAACAAAGTCATACTATAGCATGTTGTCCAAAATATGAAAACAAAGTCATACTATAGCATGTTGTCCAAAATATGAAAAAAAAGTTACACTATAGCATGTTGTCCAAAATATGAAAACAAAGTCATACTATAGCATGTTGTCCAAAATATGAAAGCAAAGTCATACTATAGCATGTTGTCCAAAATATGAAAACAAAGTCATACTATAGCATGTTGTCCAAAATATGAAAACAAAGTCATATTATAGCATGTTGTCCAAAATATGAAAAAAGTCATACTATAGCATGTTGTCCAAAATATGAAAACAAAGTCATACTATAGCATGTTGTCCAAAATATGAAAGAAAAGTCATACTATAGCATGTTGTCCAAAATATGAAAACAAAGTCATACTATAGCATGTTGTCTAAAATATGAAAACAAAGTCATACTATAGCATGTTGTCCAAAATATGAAAACAAAGTCACACTATAGCATGTTGTCCAAAATATGAAAACAAAGTCATACTATAGCATGTTGTCCAAAATATGAAAACAAAGTCATACTATAGCATGTTGTCCAAAATATGAAAACAAAGTCACACTATAGCATGTTGTCCAAAATATGAAAAAAAAGTTACACTGCAGGATGTTGTAAAACAAGAAAAAATAAACATTGGAAGCACAGTGGTTCAGTGGTTAGTGATGCTGCCTCAGTGAGAAGGTCATGGGTTCAATTCCATCTTGAGACATGTATGTCTTTGTCAAAAAATCAAAAACACATAAGGCTATAGTATGTTGTCTAAAATACAAAGAAAAAGTCAGACAACAGGATGTTGTTGAATATATGAATAAAAAGTCATACTGTAGCATGTCGTCCAAAATAAAATAAAAAGTCACACTAAAACTACACCTTAAACATTTCCTGTTTCTCTTCCAAACTGTGAATGTGTGTGTTGACGTCGGGCTGTTGGCCGACAGAAAACCTCACGTCTCCAATCGTTCCCCTTTTTTGGGGGACGAAAAACTGAGAAAATACACTTAGTTCCTGTTTTCATGAATTACGTTTCGTTGCATTTAGCTGAAGCTTTTATCCAAAGCGACTTCCAATAAGTGTATTTTTATTGAAATGAATCAACGAGTCAAGTTGTGCTGTTACTTCCTCAAAGTTTTCTAATGAAACCTCTCAGAGGGGCCGGACGGGAAACACACTGACGGCAGCGATCGGTCCACGAGCATCGCAGCTGCATGAATTAAAACCGGTAGAGTCACAGGAAGACGAGCGCAGACGCTCTTTAAACCGTCTCAGGATGTCCGTCGATATCTATGCTGTGCCAGATTTCTCTACGAAGGTCCGATACAACAGAAAGGTGCAGCAGGATGCAGCAGAGAGGGAGGACAGGGAGGTGGATATCTACCAGAGTGCGGGCGATATCGGAGATGATGGAACCGATTTTCCACCACAGGAAGGAGGTGAGTGAACGGCGTGACATTAAGACGCTTCAATATGATGTAAAATCATGCTTTCCTGTTCGTGGCATTCAAATCCTGTCCACCTGAACGTTTATGATTTCACCGTGAAACTTGAAACCGGAGCAGAGAAACGTCAGAATTTGGGGTTAATTATTTCGGGGAACAGAAAATCTTCAATTCGGCCCACTTACAGCCAAGTGTTCCTGAGCCCATGCAGCGATTTCCAAACTTTGTAAATGGTTAACAGAGACCCTTGAAACGCTTCAGAAAGTCTTCGTCAACGAAGCGACGAGCCGGGCGAGTTGTTCTGAGTGACGTTCAACGTTTCAAGAGGGACGTCTGAGGGTTGTTGGTGTTATTATCTGTTTGCTAAGTTGAGTTTAGCTTTTAATTTAGAAAGTTGATGTTTTCTATTTATTTAGCTTTGTCAGCTGGTTGTTAACTCGAGTTTAGCTGTTTATTTGCTAAATTATCTGTTTGTTATCTTTGTTAGAAGGTTGTTAGCATTGTTAGCTTTTTATTAACTTGAGTTTAGCTGACTTTGTTTAAAAATCAGTTTGAAAGCTTTCTCAGCAGGTTGTTGGTGTTATTATCTGTTGGTTTACTTGTGTTCAGCCGTGTTTAGTGAAATTAGCTGTTTGTTAGCTGGTTGTCAGATGTCACCATTCATTCGTCCTACTGTGACGTTCTGAGGGGAAAACATTTCCTGCAAACCACCTGAACTGTGGCGCCATGGCAACCAGGTTGTCCAAAAAGACAACACGCCCGCTCACACGCCCGAGTTTTCCACCCTTAACAACTCAATCGTTGCTCCTGAAGATTTCCGTCTTTCCCACAAAAGTTTGACTCAAACTTTGATGAAGGTTTTTACTTCCTCCTGTTCAATGTCCATTTCTGTGTTTCACTCCGTTTGTGACAAACAGGAACTAAACTTTGTGATCACACCTTAATTATTAACTGCGTACTTCTTGGAAACTGTTTTCAGAAGCTCTCTGGGTAGAAGACTGATTCTCACACTTCAAACAGTTTGCATCTAAAATGTCACGATCTTCAGGGAAGTTGAGTTTGTGCGACACTGACCACAAAGATTCTACTGAAAATGTTTCCTACAGCAGAGAAGGATGTGTCATAACCACAAACTAAAACCCTTTGCGTTGATAAACCCACTCTGTCGACTTTTTCTCTGCAGGAACAAAGACTCAGAAGCAGCCTGGAGTCCTGAAACGGCCTTTGAGAGGTGCAGCGTTGTGGCTGAGACTGCTGAGCCTCCTGACGTTAGCCGGGATCGTCATCCTGCTCATATTTTGTAAGATAAAAAACAGCTCGGTGTCGCTGAGTAGCAGGAAATACTGAATAATAACACCTTGTTGTCAAAAGATGTCACCGTTGTATGTGAGGAGACGACTGGTATCACGGCAAAGCGTGAAATAGACACGCACGTTTACTACAGAAAAACGTGAGATAGCCACGTTTCTCCCTCTCTAGGCGTGACAGTTTCACGTTTTGTAAGCATGAAACTTACACGTAAGTAAAAGTAACGCTACGAAAGATCATGTGACCAAGTACAAAGGACATTTTTAGAAAGGCAGGAGGGGTGGTCTGGTGGAGTCAGAGGTTCAAATCCAGGAGGTGACAATGTTGTTGTTCAGTTGTTGTTGTTTTTGTTGTTTTTGTTTGTTACGTTCCCCGACTGATGTCTAGGGGAGGCGGGAAGTAACAACGTAAATAAACTAGGAAACAATGATCACAGGAAATGAATGAATAATTGAAAAAGATTTATTAACTATAACTCAAACAAACAAACAAGGAAGAAACTTAAAACTACTTTCACCTTGCACACACACACACACACACACACACACACACACACACACACACACCTACACACACACAAACCTACACACACACACAGCTACACAAACACACACACACACCTACACAAACACACACACATACACACACACACACACACACACACACACAGCAATGCACACACACGCACACACACACACACACACACCTACACACACACACACACACACACACACCTACAAACACACCTACACAAGCACACAGACAAACACACACACGAACAGACACACACACACATCTACTCACGCACACGCACACCTACACACACCAGCGCACACACACACCTAAACACCTATACACACACAAATACACCTACACACACCTACACACACACACACACACACATACACATACACACACCTACACAAACACACACGCACAACTACTCACACACACACACACACACACTCACACACCTACACACACACAAACCTACACACACACACACAGCTACACAAACACACACACACACACACACACAGCTACACAAACACACACACACACACACCTACACACACCTACACAAACACACACACACACACACACACACACACACACACACACACACACACACACACACACACACACAGCCGTGTTCAATCAGTGTTTCAGCTGGTGGCTGCAGGCCGGATCATTGGAGTCACCTGTATCGACCCTGGTGGTGGAGAAAGAGAGAGAACACAGGATACACACACAGAACATTGGTGGAACCCAAGCAGAGTTTTCTTCCTCTAAAAATTATATTTTCATGTTCATCACTTGGTTCTTCACGTGCAGCAGGTTTCATTTTCCTCCACTGCAGGAAAACTTGAAACTGTCACGCCTGGAGAGGCCAAAGCGTGGCCATCTCACGTTTTCCTGTAGTGGAGGTGCGTGTCTATTTCACGCTTTGCCGTGATACCGGGTTGGAGGAGCGAAGATAAAAGTAGTTTGGACAAAGATTTGTAAGACTAGTATGAAGGACAGTAGCTGAACCAAATAAAAAGCTCCAGTTTTAAAGGCTGAAATTGATTTCTGACAGGAAGTATTTCGTTTGTGTTTATTAAAGGATTCTGTGTTGTTGTTGTTGTTTTTTTCTAATTTAGTTATTTACAAATATATTTCAGTGACTTTGAAAATCAACAACCTGCAGACCAAGTTAGAGGTTGAACTTAGAGGTGAGTATTGATTTAAAATACAGTAATTGAGCAAATACAAGATTCATATTTTGCTTTGAAAACCTAAATATTTTATTATCGTTTTTACTGTTTTATCAATTATTGTTGTTCTTAAGACATGAGAGTCAACAGCAGTCAGCTGGAGAGCAGTTATGAAATACTCAGTAAAAATAACAGTCAGCTACAAGAGGAAGTAAAGAAGCTGAAGTACGAGATTGAAGGTAAGAAAAGTTTTAAACATCAGTTTTACTTTTACTTTTAATTCCGACAGTTTAGAAAGGAAAAACATCCTGAAAAGGAAAAGTGAAAGGAAAGAAAGATCTTTAAATAATTGTTTAAAATACAAGTTTCATCAATTTGATACTTTAAACTGAAAAAAAATCTTATTGTTTTACTGTTTTCTAAGTTATTGTTGTTTTCAACATATTTCAGTCAACAGCAGTCAGCTAGAGAGCAGTTATGAAATACTCAGTAAAAATAACAGTCAGCTACAAGAGGAAGTAAAGAAACTGAAGGACACGATTGAAGGAAAGAAAAGTTTTAAACATCAGTTTTACTTTTACTTTTAAGTCAGAATCTTTTTTTTTTGGTCAAACATCCTGAAAAGGAAAAGTGACAAAAAAAGAAAGATCTTTAACTCAATATTGAAACTACAACTTTCATCAATTTGATACTGAAAACACTGAAAACACTTGTTTTACATGAAGGGAAGTGGTGTCCTGAAGGATGGACGAGATTTGGATGCAGTTGTTACTTTAAATTCACTGAGAGGAAAACTTGGGATGAGAGCAGGAAGGAGTGTCAGGAGAGAGGAGCTGATCTGGTGATCATCAACAACAAAGAGGAACAGGTGGGTGTGTTTGTTCATGTCTGTGTGATGTTTGATGTCACACATCTGTTTCTGCTGGTTTTGACCTTCTTCCTTTCTTCACCTTCATCCATTTATTTAACACGTTAAGTGGTTTTGAAGTCCAGAATGATCAGATCACCTGAACAAGAGTCAACTTTCTGATTATTTATTTACATTAACTAGAACATGATGTTTTTTAAAGATTATTTTCATATTTCAGATTCTGTATTTTAGCATTTCTTTTATTTAGTTTGTCGCACATTTGCAGTGAAATGAAAAAGTCCTTGTTTCTTTCT
This sequence comes from Embiotoca jacksoni, assembly GCF_022577435.1. Lineage (NCBI taxonomy): Eukaryota > Metazoa > Chordata > Actinopteri > Embiotocidae > Embiotoca > Embiotoca jacksoni. Next base: position 2,024,590 of record NW_027185394.1, on the reverse strand, counting down.
GTGGTGACAAAGATGTGGTTGATCAATAATAAAAACCAAAGAAAAGCATGAGTGGAACAAAAAGACGGCCAATAAGAGGAAGATAAATAGTTCATATTCAAGGTTTGATCAGAAAGCTCACTGAGATGGCGGCCAGATTTAAATCAGGCTCATTGTTTGGTAGTTTTAGACGCTCTCTCTCTCTCTGAACTTTTTAAACACTCATTGTACAAAAATTATAATCAAAGGAAAAATTTTAAAACTCATTTTTACGTCACTGATGAAAATTCAAGATTTACTAGAACATGTGAGAACATTGAAAAAGCATCATAACCAGGTCCTTTCTTTCATCCAGTCATGTTTTAGTTACAAACATCGACAGCTGAAATGAGATCAACTTTTAAAATCTGTCTGATTCAAAGACTTCTGGATATATGAAACACTAAGGAGACGAATTCAGAGAGGAAAATTAAATTATATGGAAATAATCCTTAAAATATGTATTACTTATTTTATAATTATTTTTATTTTTTTTACATACATATATATAACACTAAATTTTAACTTTAGTAATTATTTCAACAACAGTTGAAATTGAAATAATTTTTTGGGAATATTTCCGATTTTTGTACAACAGAAAAACAAAAGTTACAAAAGATGTATTTCTTCCTGATGTTATTACAACAGAAATATAATAAATCAAGACTGAAAACTGTGTTTGTCTCCCATGAAATAGGAGTTTGTCCGTGGACTGAATTGGAAAGGAGCATCCTGGATTGGTCTAAAACGCACTGAACAGACTGGATGGACATGGACATGGGTGGACGGATCACCGCTGACAGAGACGTGAGAAACTTTTTTTGTTTCTATTTCACATCAATGTTTGTAACTTGGAGATCCATCGAAATAGAAAAGAAACTTATAAATTATTTCATTTTTAATAATCCTCACATACAGAATAATAAAAGGACAAAAATCCTCCTTTGAATGAACAGCTGATCCTGAACTCTTCATCTGCAGTCTGTGATGAGGTCGAGTTACAACATCTCAGTTTTCAGAAGTCATAATTCAAAAATGTTCAAACTGTCAACTGCTAAAGTTCAGTTTGTTCAGTTTGTTGAATTATTGTTCTGCACAGTTTGTCCACCCAAACCATGTCAGAGAATACATGTCTCTTCTTCTCTGGTGTTTAGAAAAGTTAAGAACATTTGAGGGAACAAAAATCAATCTGACCATAAGTCCCAGGGACTAATTGAAAGAGCAGCTTTACCAACAAATGTTCCTGCTGGTCAGCTGAGGTACTGCAACAACATCCCTGAAATCCAGACTTCAACCAATAATTTATTCTGATTGACAGCTCTGAAAATTCCCTGAAAATGATATCAAAGGAATCTAGAAAATATTTTAAGACATCTATTTGAAGGAGATAATAATCAGTTTCAGCACACTTTGAGATTATGTTTTTTTTTTCACAGGTTCTGGGCAGCAGGACGTGAAGATTATCATCACTGGTACTGTGCAATGTGTTGCAATGATCAAGGAGAATGGACTCAAGCTTATTATTCTCGTACTTATAACTGGATCTGTGAGAAATAGATTTCCTGCTCTGAATGACCGAGTGGTGAGAAGTGTTGGACTGATGAACAAAGACTAGAAAAGTGTTCTGCATGAACCTCTGATTCATCTTCTATTATTTTCCTTGTTCATGATGTGCTTTCCATAAGTTCTCATCGTTGTGTTATTCTTTAGTGATGTTGTGGGTCCAACTGGACTGGAGCTTCATGTTGTTGTTTTTACATTGTAAATATTTGATCTGGTTAGTTTTGGTTTCACGTTGCAGTTTTAGAGCGTTTTTCACATCCCCAGAGAGGGTCAATGAGATGAAAAAGAAGAAATATAGAAAACAGAATGGAAAAGGGAAACTCAGGGATTCATTCAGGATGAAGATAACTTCAATTACAGCCAGCAAAAGCACCGAGAACACAAAGACCTGACTAACAATCAAAAAGGAACCGATCACCTGTGTTACTAACAAACTACACTCAGACACAACAGGTGTCGTCATCACCTTCATCCTGTCATCATCATCTACTTCTGGTTGTCATGACGAACATGATCTGTGTTTTCCTATACTTGACATTGATTGGTTTGTAGACGGTGGGCGTCTGATGTCATCAAATAATTTGTAACTTTCAGTATTTTAATGTATTTTTTTTAAACTTGACTTTTGATTTCTTTGTCGGACCAAATTACAATGAAATACTTCGTCTCCTCCCCATGTGTTACCACGACTCATCTTTGATTCTCTTCTGGTTCTGTTTCTTCTTCTATGGTTTAATTGGTGACGATAGTCTGCTTAAACTTCCTCCAACTGGTCTGAAGGTCCAAACTTTGATCCAGATCAAAGCTTTCTACTTTTCTTAGACCAAGTTTTGGTCCTTTGGTCCGGACCATGATCTGAGGATCCTGTAACATCTGATATTTAGCTTCAGACCAAACTGAAAAGTTCAAAGGTCAGTACCAAACAAAGTAGGTGTGAAACCACACTTAGTAGTCTGACGTTAACTTTCTTATCGGAACAATATTTTGGAAAAACAACCAACTGAAAATGAGCTTTAAAAAACTGAAAAAACCTTCTTTAGTTGGTTTAGTAAATATAAACATGTCATGGTGATTCATGCTCCGATATTATTACATTCATGAAAAAGATCTTTAACTTCAAAGATCCTCATCGTGTTTCAGTAAGAAAGATTT
>NW_027185394.1:2009357-2016857 GCF_022577435.1 Embiotoca jacksoni | reverse complement strand
TTATTGATGATTCGGAGGACGTGAGCTGAGTAGGCGGTCCTTCGATGAGGCCCAGAAAGAACCAGGTCCCAAAAACCAACTCCACCAGAACTTAGACATGAATTCTTCTTCAGACTTCAAAACCAAAATCAGATTTTTTTTTTATTCAAATCCAGATGATTTTTTATTAAAAGTCTGGACAGTAAAACAAATAAAAAGGTGAAATGGGATCCGAACCACGTGGAGTTGGTTTGAAACGTGATTCCAGTCAGATTTCTACAGATCAAAATCTGCTGACTCAGATCGGATTTCTTGCGTAATTTCCGGAGACGTCGTGAGCAGAATCGACGCTACCGCTAGCAGAGCGATCAGAGAGGAGTTTTTGGCGTTACCGGAGTTCAAGCTTCTGCGTTGGAAAAGCGTCGCTGTTGCGTTACCGCGGCAACAGAAACAGATCTGTCGGTGACGTTTGCCTCTAAACTGTCATATTTACCCTCCTCACCCCCCCCCCCCCCTCCATTTATCCGTCCGTCCATCCGACCTCGGCTGCCGGCGTCAGTCCCCCTCAAGCCCCGCCTCCTCCTCCTCAGTCGTCCAATCCGAATGGAGGAGGAGGATCACATGAGCGGAGACGAGAACCGTTTGACTGACAGCGAGAGGAAAAAAAAAAAAAACAAGTTCAATCTGGATTAGAGGCAGTCGCAGGGATTAAAGAGCCAGCTGTGATTTATGATGTAACTCCTCCCACCTCCCATCCATCACACACACACACACACACACACACACACACACACACACACACACACACACACACACACACACACACAGCCGTGTTCAATCAGTGTTTCAGCTGGTGGCTGCAGGCCGGATCATTGGAGTCACCTGTATCGACCCTGGTGGTGGAGAAAGAGAGAGAACACAGGATACACACACCCAATGTGTAATAAGTATATAAATATAAGGATGATTTTAATGTAAAGAGAACAGATGATATTTTTGGTGTATTTATTGTTTTGTTGCTTTTCTAACCAGACATTTTCGTCACTTTGGAAAAAGACGAGCTACAAGAGGAAGTGAAGAAACTGAAGGACGAGATTAAAGGTAAGAAAAGTTTTAGTTTTAGTTAAACTTTTAATTCTGACAGTTCATAGAAGAAAAACATCCTGAAAAGGAAAATTGACGCGAAAGAAAGATCTTTAAATCATTATTTAACGTACAAGTTTCATCAATTTGATACTGAAAACACTGAAAACACTTGTTTTACATGAAGGGAAGTGGTGTCCTGAAGGATGGACGAGATTTGGATGCAGTTGTTACTTTAAATTCACTGAGAGGAAAACTTGGGATGAGAGCAGGAAGGAGTGTCGGGAGAGAGGAGCTGATCTGGTGATCATCAACAACAAAGAGGAACAGGTGGGTGTGTTTGTTCATGTCTGTGTGATGTTTGATGTCACACATCTGTTTCTGCTGGTTTTGACCTTCTTCCTTTCTTCACCTTCATCCATTTATTTAACATGTTAAGTGATTTTGAAGTCCAGAATGATCAGATCACCTGAACAAGAGTCAACTTTCTGATTATTTATTCACATTAACTAGAACATGATGTTTTTTAAAGATTATTGTCATATTTCAGATTCTGTATTTTAGCATTTCTTTTGTTTCGTTTGTCGCACATTTGCAGTGAAATGAAAAAGTCCTTGTTTCTTTCTGTGGTGACAAAGATGTGGTTGATCAATAATAAAAACCAAAGAAAAGCATGAGTGGAACAAAAAGACGGCCAATAAGAGGAAGATAAATAGTTCATATTCAAGGTTTGATCAGAAAGCTCACTGAGATGGCGGCCAGATTTAAATCAGGCTCATTGTTTGGTAGTTTTAGACGCTCTCTCTCTCTCTGAACTTTTTAAACACACATTGTACAAAAATTATAATCAAAGGAAATATTTTAAAACTAATTTTTACGTCACTGATGAAAATTCTAGATTTACCAGAACATGTGAGAACATTGAAAAAGCAGCATAACCAGGTCCTTTCTTTCATCCAGTCATGTTTTAGTTACAAACATCGACAGCTGAAATGAGATCAACTTTTAAAATCTGTCTGATTCAAAGACTTCTGGATATATGAAACACTAAGGAGACGAATTTAGAGAGGAAAATGAAATTAGATGGAAATAATCCTTAAAATATGTATTACTTATTTTGTAATTATTTTTATTTTTTTTACATACATATATATAACACTAAATTTTAACTTTCGTAATTATTTCAACAACAGTTGAAATTGAAATAATTTTTTGGGAGTATTTCAGATTTTTGCACAACAGAAGAACAAAAGTTTCAAAAGATGTATTTCTTCCTGATGTTATTACAACAGAAATATAATAAATCAAGACTGAAAACTGTGTTTGTCTCCCATGAAATAGGAGTTTGTCCGTGCACTGAATTGGAAAGGAGACTCCTGGATTGGTCTACAACGCACTGAACAGACTGGATGGACATGGACATGGACATGGACATGGGTGGACGGATCACCGCTGACAGAGACGTGAGAAACTTTTTTTGTTTCTATTTCACATCAATGTTTGTAACTTGGAGATCCATCGAAATAGAAAAGAAACTTGTAAATTATTTCATTTTTAATAATCCTCATATACAGAATAAAAAAGGACAAAAATCCTTCTTTGAATGAACAGCTGATCCTGAACTCTTCATCTGCAGTCTGTGATGAGGTCGAGTTACAACAACTCAGTTTTCAGAAGTCACCATTCAAAAATGTTCAAACTGTCAGCTGCTAAAGTTCAGTTTGTTCAGTTTGTTGAATTATTGTTCTGCACAGTTTGTCCACCCAAACCATGTCAGAGAATACATGTCTCTTCTTCTCTGGTGTTTAGAAAAGTTAAGAACATTTGAGGGAACAAAAATCAATCTGACCATAAGTCCCAGGGAATAATTGAAAGAGCAGCTTTATCAACAAATGTTCCTGCTGGTCAGCTGAGGTACTGCAACAACATCCCTGAAATCCAGACTTGAACCAATAATTTATTCTGTTTAACAGCTCTGAAAATTCTCTAAAAATGATATCAAAGGAATCTAGAAAATATTTAAAGACATCTATTTGAAGGAGATAATAATCAGTTTCAGCACACTTTGAGATCATTTTGTTTTTCTTCACAGGTTCTTGGCAGCAGGACGTAAACATTATAAGAACCGGTACTCTGCAACGTGTTGCAATAATCAAGGAGAATGGACTAAAGAACATTCTGGTTCTACTAACTGGATCTGTGAGAAATAGATTTCCTGCTCTGAATGACCGAGTGGTGAGAAGTTGGTTTTTTTTACACACTTCCTCAGTGAAGAAAAAGGACTAAAATGTAAAAAGTCTAATTGTTCCTTTAATGTCAAGAAAAAACAAAAGCAACTGCTCGTGTGCAATTCAAGACTTTAAATAGGCAACCATCACTCACCTTGTGAAACGGTACAAACGCTGCTTTAACGGAACTGTTGATATCTATTTAATCTGAATGTCAGTAGAATCTGAAGAGACCAGGAAGATGAGGAGAAGATGACGAAGACCTCGAGAAACGGAAACTAGAACAGGAAAGAAAAGCTAAATACATGAGCTGATTTAATTTGTCTGTTTTCGTGGGTCTTTGGGTCTATAGAGGTGTGTGTGTTTGATCAAAATGAAAAGATGAACAAAATAAACGACAATAAAAAACCTTTCTACTCTTTGGATTTGTTATTTACAGTGACAGAAAGTAACGGCCAAATATTTAGGAAGTCGTACTATAGTATGTCGTTAGAAATATGATAAAAAAAAAAAAAAGTCATACTATAGCATGTCGTCAAACTATAAAACAAAAAAAGTCATTCTATAGTATGTCCTTTTAAATAGGTGAACATTGTTTCATAACAGTTAAAAGGTTCTGGGTTCAATCCCGGGCAAAATATTAAAAGGACAAGTCAGTCTTCCAACATTATTTATTATTTATACTGTACTGTGTCCATACAAATATGAAAATAAGTCTTTACATGAGTGGCTCAATAGTACAATGGTTAATACTGTTGCCTCTCAATACAAAGATTCTGTGTTCGATCTCCACCCAAGGTAGTTTTGTTTGTAGTATATATCCCAAAATGTGAAAAAAACATTCTTACTTTATGTCGTCCAAAATGTAACAAAAAAGTCATACTATAGCACAGGGGTGGTCAAACTACGGCCCGCGGGCCACATCCGGCCCGTTGGTCTTTTTAATCCGGCCCGCTGAAGATTGGTACAGAATTGCCCAAATCAAATCATATCATAATTATGACTGCATTCATTTGACCTTGTCCTGTAATACCTGGCAGTCCACCAGGTGGCGCACTAGGCGCAGTGGTACATTGACTTGATTTTGCAGAGGCCGGGCTGCTCTCTGTTGTTACTCTGCTGCTGCTCTGAACACATCTGCAACAATGAACGGGCCAAAGAAAAGAAAAGTCGACAGCGAGCGCCGAGTGTTTAATAAGGAACGGACGACTAAATCCTTTTTCACTGAAGTCCGGTCGAAGGCCGTGTGTCTTATTTACCAAGAAACCGTTACGGTTTTAAAGGAATACAACATCAGCCGTCACTTTTCCACCAAGCATGCTCATTGCTCTAACAACCAGTCAACGCAGGAACGGACGGCGACCGCTCAGAGGTCGGCAGATCGTTTGGAGCAAAACACCTTCATCTGACAAACTGCCATCCAAGAATCAAGAACGAAGGCAAGATGTTTGCTGGTATTCAAATTAGCAAAGACCAGCAAGCCTTTCTCCGAAGGGGAGTTTCTCAAAGAGAAGACACAGATTGTCTTTGTGATTTGTCTTTTGCTGTGGACGTACTGACACACATGAATGAGCTGAACGTGAAGCTACAAGGGAAAGACCAGTTTGTCCATGAAATGTACACAAACGTCAGAGCCTTCAAAACCAAGCTAGCTTTATTCTCAAAGCAAATGTCAAACAAGTCATTTGCTCATTTCCCCACGCTGGCTACGCTGAAAGACGTCCTGGACATGAAGACATACAGGAAATCACTGGACAACCTGCACGGAGAATTCTGCCATCGGTTCTCTGATTTTGAAAAAATTGACAAGTCACTTCAGCTGGTGTCCTGTCCCTTCAGCTGGTGTCCTGTCCCTTCAGCTGGTGTCATGTCCCTTCAGCTGGTGTCGTGTCCCTTCAGCTGGTGTCCTGTCCCTTCAGCTGGTGTCATGTCCCTTCAGCTGGTGTCGTGTCCCTCCAGCTGGTGTCCTGTCCCTCCAGCTGGTGTCCTGTCCCTCCAGCTGGTGTCCTGTCCCTTCAGCTGGTGTCGTGTCCCTCCAGCTGGTGTCCTGTCCCTTCAGCTGGTGTCCTGTCCCTTCAGCTGGTGTCATGTCCCTTCAGCTGGTGTCGTGTCCCTCCAGCTGGTGTCCTGTCCCTTCAGCTGGTGTCATGTCCCTTCAGCTGGTGTCGTGTCCCTTCAGCTGGTGTCGTGTCCCTTCAGCTGGTGTCGTGTCCCTTCAGCTGGTGTTGTGTCCCTTCAGCTGGTGTCGTGTCCCTCCAGCTGGTCTCATGTCTCTCCAGCTGGTCTCATGTCCCTTCACACAAGACCCTGAAACGGCGCCACAGGAGTTTCAGTGTGAACCGATTGATCTCCAATGTGACACCGTCTTCAAGGAGAAGTTCAACTCTCTTAAACTGGATGAGTTTTATGCTTCATTAAAGCAGCCAAATGTCCAAACATCCAGAAGATGTCCCAGAGGATGCTGGTGCTGTTTGTCTCTACGTATGTGTGTGAACAGACTTTTAGTGTGATGAACACCAACAAAGCACCTCACAGATCCCAGTTGAGTGATGAAACCTCAGATCTGTTCTGAGAACACAACAAAACTAACAGCAGACTTCGCTGCTCTGACAGAGAAGGTGATCAACAACACTGTTCCCAGTAAAAGTCAATGGAAGTATGAACACTGTAACGCCTTTGTTATGTTTCTGTTTGATGTGTATGCATCTGGTGCTGGCCCGGCCCGTCTGTCAAATTTGAAAAGTCAATGTGGCCCCTGAGCCAAAAAGTTTGCCCACCCCTGCTATAGCATGTTGTCCAAAATATGAAAACAAAGTCATACTATAGCATGTTGTCCAAAATATGAAAACAAAGTCATACTATAGCATGTTGTCCAAAATATGAAAACAAAGTCATACTATAGCATGTTGTCCAAAATATGAAAACAAAGTCATACTATAGCATGTTGTCCAAAATATGAAAAAAAAGTTACACTGCAGGATGTTGTAAAACAAGAAAAAATAAACATTGGAAGCACAGTGGTTCAGTGGTTAGTGATGCTGCCTCACATTGAGGTCATGGGTTCAATTCCATCTTGAGACATGTATGTCTTTGTCAAAAAATCAAAAACACATAAGGCTATAGTATGTTGTCTAAAATACAAAGAAAAAGTCAGACAACAGGATGTTGTTGAATATATGAATAAAAAGTCATACTGTAGCATGTCGTCCAACATAAAATAAAAAGTCACAATAAAACTACACCTTAAACATTTCCTGTTTCTCTTCCAAACTATGAATGTGTGTGTTGACGTCGGGCTGTTGGCCGACAGAAAACCTCGCGTCTCCAATCGTTCCCCTTTTTTGGGGGATGAAAAACTGAGAAAATACACTTAGTTCCTGTTTTCATGAATTACGTAACGTTACATTTAGCTGAAGCTTTTATCCAAAGCGACTTCCAATAAGTGTATTTTTATTGAAATGAATCAACGAGTCAAGTTGTGCTGTTACTTCCTCAAAGTTTTCTAATGAAACCTCTCAGAGGGGCCGGACGGGAAACACACTGACGGCAGCGATCGGTCCACGAGCATCGCAGCTGCATGAATTAAAACCGGTAGAGTCACAGGAAGACGAGCGCAGACGCTCTTTAAACCGTCTCAGGATGTCCGTCGATATCTATGCTGTGCCAGATTTCTCTAAGAAGGTCCGATACAACAGAAAGGTGCAGCAGGATGCAGCAGAGAGGGAGGACAGGGAGGTGGATATCTACCAGAGTGCGGGCGATATCGGAGATGATGGAACCGATTTTCCACCACAGGAAGGAGGTGAGTGAACGGCGTGACATTAAGACGCTTCAATATGATGTAAAATCATGCTTTCCTGTTCGTGGCATTCAAATCCTGTCCACCTGAACGTTTATGATTTCACCGTGAAACTTGAAACCGGAGCAGAGAAACGTCAGAATTTGGGGTTAATTATTTCGGGGAACAGAAAATCTTCAATTCAGCCCACTTACAGCCAAGTGTTCCTGAGCCCATGCAGCGATTTCCAAACTTTGTAAATGGTCAACAGAGACCCTTGAAACGCTTCAGAAAGTCTTCGTCAACGAAGCGACGAGCCGGGCGAGTTGTTCTGAGTGACGTTCAACGTTTCAAGAGGGACGTCTGAGGGTTGTTGGTGTTATTATCTGTTTGCTAAGTTGAGTTTAGCTTTTAATTTAGAAATTTGCTATT
>NW_027185394.1:1996857-1999357 GCF_022577435.1 Embiotoca jacksoni | reverse complement strand
AATTCCCTAAAAATGATATCAAAGGAATCTGGAAAATATTTTAAGACATCTATTTGAAGGAGATAATAATTAGTTTCAGGACACTTTGAGATTATGTTTTTTTTTCACAGGTTCTGGGCAGAAGGACATAAAGATCATGATTCCTGGAACTATGCAGTGTGTTGCAATAATCAAGGAGAATGGACTGAAGAACATTCTTCTGGTTCTACTAACTGGATCTGTGAGAAATAGATTTCCTGCTCTGAATGACCGAGTGGTGAGAAGTGTTGGACTGATGAACAAAGACTAGAAAAGTGTTCTGCATGAACCTCTGATTCATCTTCTATTATTTTCCTTGTTCATGATGTGCTTTCCATAAGTTCTCATCGTTGTGTTATTCTTTAGTGATGTTGTGGGTCCAACTGGACTGGAGCTTCATGTTGTTGTTTTTACATTGTAAATATTTGATCTGGTTAGTTTTGGTTTCACGTTGCAGTTTTAGAGCATTTTTCACATCCCCAGAGAGGGTCAATGAGATGAAAAAGAAGAAACATAGAAAACAGAATGGAAAAGGGAAACTCAGGGATTCATTCAGGATGAAGATAACTTCAATTACAGCCAGCAAAAGCACCGAGAACACAAAGACCTGACTAACAATCAAAAAGGAACCGATCACCTGTGTTACTAACAAACTACACTCAGACACAACAGGTGTCGTCATCACCTTCATCCTGTCATCATCATCTACTTCTGGTTGTCATGACGAACATGATCTGTGTTTTCCTATACTTGACATTGATTGGTTTGTAGACGGTGGGCGTCTGATGTCACCAAATAATTTGTAACTTTCAGTATTTCAATGTATTTTTTTAAACTTGACTTTTGATTTCTTTGTCGGACCAAATTACAATGAAATACTTCGTCTCCTCCCCATGTGTTACCACGACTCATCTTTGATTCTCTTCTGGTTCTGTTTCTTCTTCTATGGTTTAATTGGTGACGATAGTCTGCTTAAACTTCCTCCAACTGGTCTGAAGGTCCAAACTTTGATCCAGATCAAAGCTTTCTACTTTTCTTAGACCAAGTTTTGGTCCTTTGGTCCGGACCATGATCTGAGGATCCTGTAACATCTGATATTTAGCTTCAGACCAAACTGAAAAGTTCAAAGGTCAGGACCAAACAAAGTAGGTGTGAAACCACACTTAGTAGTCTGACGATAACTTTCTTATCGGAACAATATTTTGGAAAAACAACCAACTGAAAATGAGCTTTAAAAAACTGAAAAAACCTTCTTTAGTTGGTTTAGTAAATACAAACATGTCATGGTGATTCATACTCTGATATTATTACATTTATGAAAAAGATCTTTAATTTCAAAGATCCTCATCGTGTTTCAGTAAGAAAGATTTTCAACTGTGTTGTTTAGTTGCTAAATAAATTCTTAAAGACCAATGAAATTTGTCTATTTTGAGTTTAGATAACTGATCTTCAGAGCTTGTTGAATGCTGTTAGTTCCTTAAATAGAAATATTTAAATAACTGTAGAGTTCATGCGTCACATTTCCTGTGTTAGAAAACGTGCTTCTGTCTTCTAGTTGTGTTCACTTACAACTTGTAACTTTAATTAATGAAAGATACCTCAGACGAAGGCACTTTTATGTATTTTGGTGCTGCTGAGTTAAATTTTTGTATCTCTGCATTATGACAGCCAGGAAATAAATAAAAAGTGAACAAACAATGTTGTTGTTGTTTTTTTAATATATTTTAAATGTTCTGCATGTAAAAGGTTTCTAAACTTCAAGGTAATACACAAACACATTGACCCTGTCTGTGGTTGTGGTTTGTGCTGCTGCTGCTACTTCCTCCATCTTCTATGTCCGCTCACAAAGAACAAACAGACTGTGAAGCGAGGCCAAATATTTCTTCGCCCCTCAAGATGTCTAAAGATATTCAAACTTCTAGAGATCTACGGATTAAATACTGCAGAGGAATAAAAGAGGATGGAGGAGAGAGGGAGGAAAGTGAGGTGGAGATGATGGAGGATGGAGAGCAGCGACTTGATGTTGGGTTACAAAAAACTGGTAAGTCGGAAAATAATGAACATCAGGAAATAAAAGCTCGTGCTAACGATTAGTGTGAGAATATTTTGACTTCCTTTAAAATCTGTCCTCAGTTTGACTGTTGAAGAAGAACATATTCCACTATCATCCATTTCAGTTCCTGGAACTAGAGAACAAACTCGTCTGAATCATTATTGGGTCAATTGTTGGTAAAAGTTTTGACCACCTGAGTTCAAACATCTTTATTCTTAAAGACCAATGAAATTTGTCCATTTTGAGTTTAGATAACTGATCTTCACAGCTTGTTGAATGTTGTTAGTTCCTCAATTAGAAATATTTAAATAACTGTAGAGTTCCCACGCTTCATTTCCTGTATTAGAAAACCTGCTTCTGTCTTCTGGTTGTGTTCACTTCCAACTTGTATTGAGACCTTAAAGCAGCCTCAGACAGAAACAGAGATCA
>NW_027185394.1:1906857-1976857 GCF_022577435.1 Embiotoca jacksoni | reverse complement strand
AGAGAATACATGTCTCTTCTTCTCTGGTGTTTAGAAAAGTTAAGAACATTTGAGGGAACAAAAATCAATCTGACCATAAGTCCCAGGGACTAATTGAAAGAGCAGCTTTATCAACAAATGTTCCTGCTGGTCAGCTGAGGTACTGCAACAACATCCCTGAAATCCAGCCTTCAACCAATAATTTATTCTGTTTAACAGCTCTGAAAATTCCCTAAAAATGATATCAAAGGAATCTAGAAAATATTTTAAGACATCTATTTGAAGGAGATAATAATCAGTTTCAGCACACTTTAAGATCATGTTTTTTTTCACAGGTTCTGGCCAGAAGGACATAAAGATGATAATTACTGGTACTATGCAGTGTGTTGCAATGATCAAGGAAAATGGACTCAAGGTTATTATAGTACTAATAACTGGATCTGTGAGAAATAGATTTCCTGCTCTGAATGACCGAGTGGTGAGAAGTGTTGGACTGATGAACAAAGACTAGAAAAGTGTTCTGCATGAACCTCTGATTCATCTTCTATTATTTTCCTTGTTCATGATGTGCTTTCCATAAGTTCTCATAGTTGTGTTATTCTTTCGTGATGTTGTGGGTCCAACTGGACTGGAGCTTCATGTTGTTGTTTTTACATTGTAAATATTTGATCTGGTTAGTTTTGGTTTCACGTTGCAGTTTTAGAGCGTTTTTCACATCCCCAGAGAGGGTCAATGAGATGAAAAAGAAGAAATATAGAAAACAGAATGGAAAAGGGAAACTCAGGGATTCATTCAGGATGAAGATAACTTCAATTACAGCCAGCAAAAGCACCGAGAACACAAAGACCTGACTAACAATCAAAAAGGAACCGATCACCTGTGTTACTAACAAACTACACTCAGACACAACAGGTGTCTTCATCACCTTCATCCTGTCATCATCATCTACTTCTGGTTGTCATGACGAACATGACCTGTGTTTTCCTATACTTGACATTGATTGGTTTGTAGACGGTGGGCGTCTGATGTCACCAAATAATTTGTAACTCTCAGTATTTCAATGTATTTTTTTTAAACTTGACTTTTGATTTCTTTGTCGGACCAAATTACAATGAAATACTTCGTCTCCTCCCCATGTGTTACCACGACTCATCTTTGATTCTCTTCTGGTTCTGTTTCTTCTTCTATGGTTTAATTGGTGACGATAGTCTGCTTAAACTTCCTCCAACTGGTCTGAAGGTCCAAACTTTGATCCAGATCAAAGCTTTCTACTTTTCTTAGACCAAGTTTTGGTCCTTTGGTCCGGACCATGATCTGAGGATCCTGTAACATCTGATATTTAGCTTCAGACTAAACTGAAAAGTTCAAAGGTCAGGACCAAACAAAATAGGTGTGAAACCACACTTAGTAGTCTGACGTTAACTTTCTTATTGGAACAATATTTTGGAAAAACAACCAACTGAAAATGAGCTTTAAAAAACTGAAATAAAACTTCTTTAGTTGGTTTAGTAAATACAAACATGTCATGGTGATTCATGCTCTGATATTATTACATTTATGAAAAATATATTTAATTTCAACTTAAAGTTCCGTGCAGCTTCAGTAAATATGAAATTTTACCCAATATTTACTGTAACTATGGAAACAGTTGTAACCTTGCCTTAAACAGAAATCAACATTTTAATTATACGACGCCTTTTAAGCTGTAAAGGAAACAAAAAGTGAAAGTTTGTCACGTGTCTAAAACATTTGAGGTTTTTATCTTATTGTTTTTCTTTTAACGGCTCAGTAATCACATGAAAATTAACAATTTTGATCCCGATTTATTTTTGATACTTTCACTTCTGCATCCAAAATGACAAAACTCGCTCGAGGCAACGGCCTATGTTTCATTTTGTTTTTGTAAATTTGGAGGATTTCAAACCCCGAAAAGACAAAATCCACGTGACTTGTTTTAAAGGCCAATTCTGTCTGTTCATAAAGAATCAAAATATTCAAATGTGACAGTTTTCCGGTTAAACAGATATTTTGGTTTTAAGTCAAATGTTTGGACGCAAGTTCAGAATTTCAGTAACCACATTAATGTTATATTGTCGTGAACACAGTGTGTTTTTATTTTGATAGTACTTTGAACAAATTATTTTTTTATGCATGCAGAGAAAAGTTTCCATTTTTTTTCTTTCTGCTTTAAATTTGAAGAACATCAGAAGAGAATTAAAGACAATAACCTCAAATTTTAATCTTTATTTGCTCAAATGAGTGAGGGAAACACATTCGCAAATATGATTGTGAGATAAGGATTTATTTTACACTTGTACCATCTATAAATTATTTTTAAGGCCAAAGAAGATGTGAAAACAATAACTTCAAATTTTAATCTTTGTTTGCTATAAAGAGTTTTTGGAAATGAAACCTGTCAATATGACATTGAGATGGATTTTAAGTGCTGAACCTGGAAGGTAGATGTCACATTATGAAAAGTACGATTAGTGTTTGAATTTATTACCAATATTAAAGGAAGTCAACAGATTGTGGCTCAAAACCCCACAAAGCCACTTCCCTACAGTTCCTCTGTGACGTGTGACAGATCTGTTTGAAAGGACTCGCGTGGGATTTTAAGAGCGTTTTATTTTACACAAGTAAAAAAAACAATTTTAAGAACTCCTGTAAAATGTACAGTTTGTAAAGGCTAAATAATGTATCTAATGTACATAATGATGCTGTGTATAAAGCTGAACTGCTGCAAGCTTCATGTCCTACAATGGAAATTAAGATGCGATAAATGAAAGTTGAACATTTTATTTGAACTTTTTTTAAGTTTTAGCATTGCTGTTGCTAGCAATAGAATTAGTGCTGTTGTTAGCGTCGTAGCAGTGATGTGAGATGTCACATACTCCAGACAAGTAATATGTGTAAAATATGTTGGGAAAAATAAGCTGTTAATCTTGATTTGAAATATGTTTGTGCTGTTTCTTTGGTTTTTTTCTGCCTGCAGTGAATGTTTTACAGTTCACTTCTTCAAACGCTGTCAAACTTTGATTACGTGAATGTTCACTTATTCAGTAACCTGCCATGTTCACAGGAAACAGAACCACTAAAGGAACACTTTCACTTTTAGTCCACAAGTTTTCTTCACTGAACACATTTACGGTTTTATCAAAACAAGATTTAAACTCTTAAGATGTCTGTTATCTTTCTCTTTTGTTATCTCACTGTTTTTTATTTTACACACAGTGAAGAAAAAGGACTAAAATTTAAAAAGTCTAATTGTTCCTTTAATGTCAAGAAAAAACAAAAGCAACTGCTGGTGTGCAATACAAGACTTTAAATAGGCAACCATCACTCACCTTGTGAAACGGTACAAACGCTGCTTTAACGGAACTGTTGATATCTATTTAATCTGAATGTCAGTAGAATCTGAAGAGACCAGGAAGATGAGGAGAAGATGACGAAGACCTCGAGAAACGGAAACTAGAACAGGAAAGAAAAGCCAAATACATGAGCTGATTTAATTTGTCTGTTTTCGTGGGTCTTTGGGTCTATAGAGGTGTGTGTGTTTGATCAAAATGAAAAGATGAACAAAATAAATGACAATAAAAAACCTTTCTACTCTTTGACTTTGTTATTTACAGTGACAGAAAGTAACGGACAAATATTTAGGAAGTCGTACTATAGTATGTCGTCAAAATATAAAACAAAAAAAGGCATTCTATAGTATGTCCTTTTAAATAGGTTAACGTTGTTTAATAACAGTTAAAAGGTTCTGGGTTCGATCCCGGGCAAAATATTAAAAGGACAAGTCAGTCTTCCAACATTATTTATTATTTATACTGTACTGTGTTCATACAAATATGAAAAAAGTCATACTATAGCATGTTGTCTAAAATATGATTTAAAAAAAAAGTCATACATGTCGTCTAATGTTGTCCAAAATATGAAAAAAAGTCATGTCGTCTAAAATATGATAAAAAAGTCATACTATAGCATGTCGTCTAAAATATGATTTAAAAAAAAGTCATACTATAGCATGTCAACTAAAATGTTACAAAAAAAAGTTACACTACAGGATGTTGTAAAACAAGAAAAAATAAACATTGGAAGCACAGTGGTTCAGTGGTTAGTGATGCTGCCTCAGTGAGAAGGTCATGGGTTCAATTAAAGCTTGAGACATGGATGTCTTTGTCAAAAAAAATAAAAAAAACAAGGCTTTAGCATGTTGTCTAAAATACGAAGAAAATGTCAGACAACAGGATGTTGTTGAATATATGAATAAAAAGTCATACTGTAGCATGTCGTCCAACATAAAATAAAAAGTCACACTAAAACTACACCTTAAACATTTCCTGTTTCTCTTCCAAATTATGAATGTGTGTGTTGACGTCGGGCTGTTGGCCGACAGAAAACCTCGCGTCTCCAATCGTTCCACTTTTTTGGGGGATGAAAAACTGAGAAAATGCACTTAGTTCCTGTTTTCATGAATTACGTTACGTTACATTTAGCTGAAGCTTTTATCCAAAGCGACTTCCAATAAGTGTATTTTTATTGAAATGAATCAACGAGTCAAGTTGTGCTGTTACTTCCTCAAAGTTTTCTAATGAAACCTCTCAGAGGGGCCGGACGGGAAACACACTGACGGCAGCGATCGGTCCGCGAGCATCGCAGCTGCATGAATTAAAACCGGTAGAGTCACAGGAAGACGAGCGCAGACGCTCTTTAAACCGTCTCAGGATGTCCGTCGATATCTATGCTGTGCCAGATTTCTCTAAGAAGGTCCGATACAACAGAAAGGTGCAGCAGGATGCAGCAGAGAGGGAGGACAGGGAGGTGGATATCTACCAGAGTGCGGACGATATCGGAGATGATGGAACCGATTTTCCACCACAGGAAGGAGGTGAGTGAACGGCGTGACATTAAGACGCTTCAATATGATGTAAAATCATGCTTTCCTGTTCGTGGCATTCAAATCCTGTCCACCTGAACGTTTATGATTTCACCGTGAAACTTGAAACCGGAGCAGAGAAACGTCAGAATTTGGGGTTAATTATTTCGGGGAACAGAAAATCTTCAATTCGGCCCACTTACAGCCAAGTGTTCCTGAGCCCATGCAGCGATTTCCAAACTTTGTAAATGGTCAACAGAGACGCTTGAAACGCTTCAGAAAGTCTTCATCAACGAAGCGACGAGCCGGGCGAGTTGTTCTGAGTGACGTTCAACGTTTCAAGAGGGACGTCTGAGGGTTGTTGGTGTTATTAGCTGTTTGTTAAGTTGAGTTTAGCTTTTAATTTAGAAATTTGCTGTTTTGTATTTCTTTAGCTTTGTTAGCTGGTTGTTAACTCGAGTTTAGCTGTTTATTTGCTAAATTATCTGTTTGTTATCTTTGTTAGAAGGTTGTTAGCATTGTTTAC
This sequence comes from Embiotoca jacksoni, assembly GCF_022577435.1. Lineage (NCBI taxonomy): Eukaryota > Metazoa > Chordata > Actinopteri > Embiotocidae > Embiotoca > Embiotoca jacksoni. The sequence continues at coordinate 1,971,473 of NW_027185394.1, read as the reverse complement.
TTTTTATTACCTTGAGTTTAGCTGACTTTGTATAAAAATCAGTTTGAAAGCTTTCTCAGCAGGTTGTTGGTGTTACTATCTGTTGGTTTACTTGTGTTCAGCCGTGTTTAGTGAAATTAGCTGTTTGTTAGCTGGTTGTCAGATGTCACCATTCATTCGTCCTACTGTGACGTTCTGAGGGGAAAACATTTCCTGCAAACCACCTGAACTGTGGCGCCATGGCAACCAGGTTATCCAAAAAGACAACACGCCCGCTCACACGCCCGAGTTTTCCACCCTTAACAACTCAATCGTTGCTCCTGAAGATTTCCGTCTCTCCCACAAAAGTTTGACTCAAACTTTGATGAAGGTTTTTACTTCCTCCTGTTCAATGTCCATTTCTGTGTTTCACTCCGTTTGTGACAAACAGGAACTAAACTTTGTGATCACACCTTAGTTATTAACTGCGTACTTCTTGGAAACTGTTTTCAGAAGCTCTCTGGGTAGAAGACTGATTCTCACACTTCAAACAGTTTGCATCTAAAATGTCACGATCTTCAGGGAAGTTGAGTTTGTGCGACACTGACCACAAAGATTCTACTGAAAATGTTTCCTACAGCAGAGAAGGATGTGTCATAACCACAAACTAAAACCCTTTGCGTTGATAAACCCACTCTGTCGACTTTTTCTCTGCAGGAACAAAGACTCAGAAGCAGCCTGGAGTCCTGAAACGGCCTTTGAGAGGTGCAGCGTTGTGGCTGAGACTGCTGAGCCTCCTGACGTTAGCCGGGATCGTCATCCTGCTCATATTTTGTAAGATAAAAAACAGCTCGGTGCCGCTGAGTAGCAGGAAATACTGAATAATAACACGTTGTTGTCAAAAGATGTCACCGTTGTATGTGAGGAGCCGACTGGTATCACGGCAAAGCGTGAAATAGACACGCACGTTTACTACAGAAAAACGTGAGATAGCCACGTTTCTCCCTCTCTAGGCGTGACAGTTTCACGTTTTGTAAGCATGAAACTTACACGTAAGTAAAAGTAACGCTAAAAAAAGATCATGTGACCAAGTACAAAGGACATTTTTAGAAAGGCAGGAGGGGTGGTCTGGTGGAGTCAGAGGTTCAAATCCAGGAGGTGACAATGTTGTTCAGTTGTTGTTGTTTTTGTTGTTTTTGTTTGTTACGTTCAACGACTGATGTCAAGGGGAGGCAGGAAGTAACAACGTAAATAAACTAGGAAACAATGATCACAGGAAATTAATGAATAAACGAAAATGATTTATTAACAATAACTCAAACAAACATACAAGGAAGAAACTTAAAACTACTTTCACCTTGCACACACACACACACACGCACACACACACACACACACACACACACACACACACACACACACACACACACACACACACACACAGACACACACACAGACACACACACACACACACCTACACACACACACACACACACACACACACACACAGCCGTGTTCAATCAGTGTTTCAGCTGGTGGCTGCAGGCCGGATCATTGGAGTCACCTGTATCGACCCTGGTGGTGGAGAAAGAGAGAGAACACAGGATACACACACGGAACATTGGTGGAACCCAAGCAGAGATTTCTTCCTCTATAAGTTATATTTTCATGTTCATCACTTGGTTCTTCACGTGCAGCAGGTTTCATTTTCCTCCACTACAGGAAAACTTGAAACTGTCACGCCTGGAGAGGCCAAAGCGTGGCCATCTCACGTTTTCCTGTAGTGGAGGTGCGTGTCTATTTCACGCATTGCCGTGATACCGGGTTGGAGGAGCGAAGATAAAAGTAGTTTGGACAAAGATTTGTAAGACTAGTATGAAGGACAGTAGCTGAACCAAATAAAAAGCTCCAGTTTTAAAGTCTGAAATTGATTTCTGACAGGAAGTGTTTCATTTCTGTTTATTAAAGGATTCTGTGTTGTTGTTGTTGTTTTTTTCTAATTTAGTTATTTACAAATATATTTCAGTGACTTTGAAAATCAACAACCTGCAGACCAAGTTAGAGGCTGAACTTAGAGGTGAGTAATGATTTAAAATACAGTAATTGAGCAAATACAAGATTCACACTTTGCCTTGAAAACCTAAATATTGTCTTATCGTTTTATACTGTTTTATCAATTATTGTTGTTCTTAAGACATGAGAGTCAACAGCAGTCAGCTAGAGAGCAGTTATGAAATACTCAGTAAAAATAACAGTCAGCTACAAGAGGAAGTAAAGAAACTGAAGGACACGATTGAAGGTAAGAAAAGTTTTAAACATCAGTTTTAGTTTCACTTTCAAGTCGAAATCTTTTTTCTTTTTTTTTTTTAAACATCCAAAATAGGAAAAGTGACAAAAAAGAAAGATCTTTAACTCAATATTGAAATTACATGTTTCATCAATTTGATACTGAAAACACTGAAAACACTTGTTTTACATGAAGGGAAGTGGTGTCCTGAAGGATGGACGAGATTTGGATGCAGTTGTTACTTTAAATTCACTGAGAGGAAAACTTGGGATGAGAGCAGGAAGGAGTGTCAGGAGAGAGGAGCTGATCTGGTGATCATCATCAACAAAGAGGAACAGGTGGGTGTGTTTGTTCATGTCTGTGTGATGTTTGATGTCACACATCTGTTTCTGCTGGTTTTGACCTTCTTCCTTTCTTCACCTTCATCCATTTATTTAACACGTTAAGTGGTTTTGAAGTCCAGAATGATCAGATCACCTGAACAAGAGTCAACTTTCTGATTATTTATTTACATTAACTAGAACATGATGTTTTTTAAAGATTATTTTCATATTTCAGATTCTGTATTTTAGCATTTCTTTTGTTTAGTTTGTCGCACATTTGCAGTGAGATGAAAAAGTCCTTGTTTCTTTCTGTGGTGACAAAGATGTGGTTGATCAATAATAAAAACCAAAGAAAAGCATGAGTGGAACAAAAAGACGGCCAATAAGAGGAAGATAAATAGTTCATATTCAAGGTTTGATCAGAAAGCTCACTGAGATGGCGGCCAGATTTAAATCAGGCTCATTGTTTGGTAGTTTTAGACGCTCTCTCTCTCTCTGAACTTTTTAAACACACATTGTACAAAAATTCTAATCAAAGGAAATATTTTAAAAATCATTTTTACGTCACTGATGAAAATTGAAGATTTAATAGAACATGTGAGAACATAGAAAAAGCAGCATAACCAGGTCCTTTCTTTCATCCAGTCATGTTTTAGTTACAAACATCGACAGCTGAAATGAGATCAACTTTTAAAATCTGTCTGATTCAAAGACTTCTGGATATATGAAACACTAAGGAGACGAATTTAGAGAGGAAAATGAAATTATATGGAAATAATCCTGAAAACATGTATTTCTTATTGTTGAATTTTGTTTTTTGTATAAAACTAAATTTTAACTTTAGTAATTATTTCAACAACGGTTGAAATAATTTTTTGGGAGTATTTCAGATTTTTGCACAACACAAAAACAAAAGTTTCAAAAGATGTATTTCTTCCTGATGTTATTACAACAGAAATATAATAAATCAAGACTGAAAACTGTGTTTGTCTCCCATGAAATAGGAGTTTGTCCGTGAACTGAATTGGAAAGGAGCGTCCTGGATTGGTCTACAACGCACTGAACAGACTGGAAGGACATGGACATGGACATGGACATGGGTGGACGGATCACCGCTGACAGAGACGTGAGAAACTTTTTTTGTTTCTATTTCACATCAATGTTTGTAACTTGGAAATCCATCGAAATAGAAAAGAAACTTGTAAATTATTTCATTTTTAATAATCCTCATATACAGAATAAAAAAGGACAAAAATCCTCCTTTGAATGAACAGCTGATCCTGAACTCTTCATCTGCAGTCTGTGATGAGGTCGAGTTACAACAACTCAGTTTTCAGAAGTCACCATTCAAAAATGTTCAAACTGTCAGCTGCTAAAGTTCAGTTTGTTCAGTTTGTTGAATTATTGTTCTGCACAGTTTGTCCACCCAAACCATGTCAGAGAATACATGTCTCTTCTTCTCTGGTGTTTAGAAAAGTTAAGAACATTTGAGGGAACAAAAATCAATCTGACCATAAGTCCCAGGGACTAATTGAAAGAGCAGCTTTATCAACAAATGTTCCTGCTGGTCAGCTGAGGTACTGCAACAACATCCCTGAAATCCAGACTTCAACCAATAATTTATTCTGATTGACAGCTCTGAAAATTCCCTGAAAATGATATCAAAGGAATCTAGAAAATATTTTAAGACATCTATTTGAAGGAGATAATAATCAGTTTCAGCACACTTTAAGATCATGTTTTTTTCACAGGTTTTGGGCAGAAGGACATGAAGATTATAGTTACTCGTACAAGGCAACGTGTTGCAATGATCAAGGAAAATGGACTCAAGGTTATTCTGGTACTAATAACTGGATCTGTGAGAAATAGATTTCCTGCTCTGAATGACCGAGTGGTGAGAAGTGTTGGACTGATGAACAAAGACTAGAAAAGTGTTCTGCATGAACCTCTGATTCATCTTCTATTATTTCCTTGTTCATGATGTGCTTTCCATAAGTTCTCATCGTTGTGTTATTCTTTCGTGATGTTGTGGGTCCAACTGGACTGGAGCTTCATGTTGTTGTTTTTACATTGTAAATATTTGATCTGGTTAGTTTTGGTTTCACGTTGCAGTTTTAGAGCGTTTTTCACATCCCCAGAGAGGGTCAATGAGATGAAAAAGAAGAAATATAGAAAACAGAATGGAAAAGGGAAACTCAGGGATTCATTCAGGATGAAGATAACTTCAATTACAGCCAGCAAAAGCACCGAGAACACAAAGACCTGACTAACAATCAAAAAGGAACCGATCACCTGTGTTACTAACAAACTACACTCAGACACAACAGGTGTCGTCATCACCTTCATCCTGTCATCATCTTCTACTTCTGGTTGTCATGACGAACATGATCTGTGTTTTCCTATACTTGACATTGATTGGTTTGTAGACGGTGGGCGTCTGATGTCACCAAATAATTTGTAACTTTCAGTATTTCAATGTATTTTTTTTAAACTTGACTTTTGATTTCTTTGTCGGACCAAATTACAATGAAATACTTCGTCTCCTCCCCATGTGTTACCACGACTCATCTTTGATTCTCTTCTGGTTCTGTTTCTTCTTCTATGGTTTAATTGGTGACGATAGTCTGCTTAAACTTCCTCCAACTGGTCTGAAGGTCCAAACTTTGATCCAGATCAAAGCTTTCTACTTTTCTTAGACCAAGTTTTGGTCCTTTGGTCCGGACCATGATCTGAGGATCCTGTAACATCTGATATTTAGCTTCAGACCAAACTGAAAAGTTCAAAGGTCAGGACCAAACAAAGTAGGTGTGAAACCACACTTAGTAGTCTGACGTTAACTTTCTTATCGTCACAATATTTTGGAAAAACAACCAACTGAAAATGAGCTTTAAAAAACTGAAAAAAACTTCTTTAGTTGGTTTAGTAAATACAAACATGTCATGGTGATTCATGCTCTGATATTATTACATTCATGAAAAAGATCTTTAATTTCAAAGATCCTCATCGTGTTTCAGTAAGAAAGATTTTCAACTGTGTTGTTTAGTTGCTAAATAAATTCTTAAAGACCAATGAAATTTGTCCATTTTGAGTTTAGATAACTGATCTTCAGAGCTTGTTGAATGTTGTTAGTTCCTCAAACAGAAAAATATAAATAACTGTAGAGTTCATACGTCACATTTCCTGTGTTAGAAAACCTGCTCCTGTCTTCTAGTTGTGTTCACTTACAACTTGTAACTTTAATTAATTAAAGAAACCTCAGATGAAGGCACTTTTATGTATTTTGGTGCTGCTGAGTTAAATTTTTGTATCTCTGCATTATGACAGCCAGGAAATAAATAAAAAGTGAACAAACAATGTTGTGGTTGCGCTTATTTTTTAAATGTTCTGCATGTAAAAGGTTTCTAAACTTCAAGGTAATACACAAACACATTGACCCTGTCTGTGGTTGTGGTTTGTGCTGCTGCTGCTTCTTCCTCCATCTTCTATGTCCGCTCACAAAGAACAAACAGATGTCAACATTAAACACCTTTAATGTAGTTTAAATTAACCAACACAAGTCATTCTACAACATGTCGTTCGAAATATGACAAAAAAGTCAGAATATTATGTCGTCCAAAATATACAAACACAAATTAAACTACAGGATGTTGTAAATAAAAAAATTAAAAAATGCTTAACATCACAAGCACAGTGATTCAGTGGTTTGGTTAATGATGCTGCCTCACAGTGAGAAGGTCATGGGTTCGATTCCAGCTTGAGACATGTATGTAATCATGTATGTAATCATGTATGTAATCATGCATGTAATCGTAAATGTGTCAAAGTCACACTCAAAGCAAGAACATATAATCCTCCAAAGACAGAGCTCCAAGCCGCTGATCGAACCGAGTACTTCCTGATGGTGAGATGACAACGCTGGCTTGGAACTGCAAAGGTTTTGCTTCCTTTATTGCATGTTTGTCTGACTTATATAACTTCTATGACTTTGTGTTTGGAGGATCGCATGCTCTTGCTTGAAAGTAATGTTTTTTATTATGGACTACATGCATAAGTTAGTCATCCATATTATGGACAACATACTTTACTTTTAGGTTATTATTGATGCAGAAATATGCAAATTCCACATCGGAAGTCCGAGGTGGGAATCAAACCCAGGACCTTTAGACGAGGAGACGACAACGCTGACAACTGCACCGCTGTGCTGGCTTCAATAACATGAACGAAAGTCACACTATAGCATGTCGTCAGAAATGTGATAAAAGAAATCAGACTATAGCATGTTGATTCAAATAGGAAAAAAAGTCAAACTATAGCATGTCGTCCAAAATATCATAACAATTTCATCCTGTAGTATTTGTTCTAAAATGTCATACTACAGCATATTTAAAATATTTTCTACTCTATATTTTTGCGGTGGCACATATTGGTACTTTCTCAGTATTGTGGGGGACACGACCCGAAAAGGCCAATTTAATAGTGTTGTTCACAACAACACTAATTTCCTGTATTACATCCTGGGACAGTGTGTGTGTGTGTGTGTGTGTGTGTGTGTGTGTGTGTGTGTCTGTGAGTGTGTGTGTGTGTGTGTGTGTGTGTGTGTGTGTGTGTGTGTGTGTGTGTGAGTGTGTGTGTGTGTGTGTGTGTAGAGGGGCGGGGCTTGAGTGTGACGTACAGTTCATTTCCCTCGACTCTGCTCAGCTGCGTCAGTTGTAGTTTTATTTCAGGGGGTTTAAAACCAAAAGTGAATCAAGATATCGGCCAGAGAAACGAGCTGAAGTCCTTCATTTCTCTTCCGCTGGGATCTGTCTCTCTCTCTTTATTCCTCCCTCGCCCTCCCTCACCCTCTCTCAGATTATCTCCATCATCCCGCCGACGAGATGTGAGTACTCCCACATTTTTTCCATTTTATTTCTAATTATATTTAAACCTCTGAATATCTCAGCGATTTTAACATGAAGTTTAATTAAATTGTCATTATAACCTCTAAAACTGGGTTTGCAGGTGCAGCACATTTCAAACTAATCATGTTTTCCTCATTTTAATTCTTCACATTTTTTAATCGCATCGATTGTTCTGATAAAAAATAAAAATAAACTTGTGAGCAGTCTGGAAACGTCTTTTTGCTGCAGCTGTAATCAGAAATATGACGGTGAGTCACCGGCTGACTGAAAACTATCCATCAACGCTGTGGTCACTTTCAACCGGCTCCGACTCCATCAGACCAAAAACACACTTTACTGATCGGACAGCAGCCGAAACAGATGATTTAAACATCCCACATTCATTAAAAACATCCTATATGATGTGTTTTTAACGTGTAATTTCCCCGTGGGGGGAGGGGGGGTGGAGGGAGGATGGTGGGGGGTGGAGGGAGGGTGGAGGGGGTGGAGGGGTATTATTGCGTGCACGTTGATCTCCGTCAGTCGGGCTGCTGCACTAATCTTTCTCCATTTTGCTTCTGGAAAACAAGCCTGTCTGTGTGTGTGTGTGTGTGTGTGTGTGTGTGTGTGTGTGTGTGTGAGTGTGTGTGTGTGTGTGAGTGTGTGTGAGTGTGTGTGTGAGTGTGTGTGTGTGTGTGAGTGTGTGTGTGAGTGTGAGTGTGTGTGTGTGTGTGTGTGTGTGTGTGTGTGTGTGAGTGTGAGTGTGTGTGTGTGAGTGTGTGTGTGAGTGTGTGTGTGTGTGAGTGTGTGTGTGAGTGTGTGTGTGTGTGAGTGTGAGTGTGTGTGTGTGTGAGTGTGTGTGTGAGTGTGAGTGTGTGTGTGTGAGTGTGTGTGTGAGTGTGTGTGTGTGTGAGTGTGTGTGAGTGTGTGTGTGTGTGTGAGTGTGTGTGTGAGTGTGAGTGTGTGTGTGTGTGTGTGTGTGTGTGTGTGTGTGTTTGTGCGTACGTGTGTGTGTGTGTGTGTGGGCGTGTGTGTGTGCGTACGTGTGTGTGTGTGTGTGTGAGTGTGTGTGAGTGTGTGTGTGAGTGTGTGTGTGTGTGAGTGTGTGTGTGAGTGTGAGTGTGTGTGTGTGTGTGTGTGTGTGAGTGTGTGTACGTGTGTGTGTGTGTGTGTGTTGAAGTGCAGCTTCTCTAAAAAGACATTTTATTTGGGGATTTGTCTTTTGTTTGTCTCCGTGTCTTCGAGCTGTTTCACTCTCTGATTCTTAGATTTTCGTGGCCGTCGATGAGTCATCGTTTCTATAATTATAGTTATTATAATTTAAAACTGTTTTTCTTCAGTTTCTGCGTCACAAAGTCGTTTAGAAATCAGATTTTAATTCTCTGAATACATGAAAGTGAAAACAACTCAATTACGAGTAAAGTCAAAATCCTGCTTTTATATTTGTACTCGTAAAAGTACAGAAGAAGTTTACTTACAAGTTTTATCCATTTCAAAATAATGTGATTTTATTAAGTTATAATTATCCTCAAACTTGCACATTCTTAGTTTTTATGTGTCCAGATACTCAGGATTTTAGACTTTAAACACACTTCCTAACTTTAATGTTGCATCTGTTGATAGTTGGACTCATTTGAATTATTATATTATTATTATCATATTATCCTGCAGAGAAACTCAAATCCTCTGAAACTTTTGAGGGACAAAAAAACCACATTGTTCCTCCTCTAAATAAAAAAAAAAGTTAAAAAGTAAAATTCATGACCAATAAAATGAACCTTTGATGACTTTCAGCGGTTTTAAAATGTAATTTAGAGCAATTAGCACTGACTTAGCATTGTGTGCTAGCTGTGTGAAAAACACGAATCTCCAAAACCTTTTAAAGAGCAAAGAAAGCTTCCTGGTTTTCAGCTTGGTGACGCTGCACTTATGATCTCAACGGGATTTAAACGCTTATTTTTCCTAGTTTATGAATTTATGCAAATGAGGGGAACCAAATTAAACTCCCTGAACTCGGGTGTGAAGATACGTGTTTTCTCTCGTTGTGACATTTTCCTGAAACACAACTCAACCCGTCGTTTTCTGATTCAGAAATACGAAGCGATGACGTCACCTTTAAAAAACAAGAAAAAGAGAAGAAGACGTCGGAGCGCGTGCTGAACTTTGACCTTTCGTGCTCGCGTGCTCCCCCTGCAGGTCGACTCCAGATGCTGCAGGAGGCCCCGGGGCCGAGGGGGAGGGGGGGGCGCCGGCCCCGAACCTGACCAGCAACCGGCGGCTTCAGCAGACGCAGGCGCAGGTGGACGAGGTGAGACGAGGCGAGAGTTCGCTGAAAAAAACATCCAAAATATGAAGGACGAGAAGAAATAATCATCCGACAGAAAGACGATCGATGAATCACGGCGTAAATGAACGTCGCAAGAATCCGGAAACAAATTGGCTTTTTCACGGGAAGAAATACTTTTCCGGTTCCGGAGACACCGACGGGTGTCTTTTCTGTTTTTGTGTCCGTCCCCCAGGTGGTGGACATCATGCGCGTGAACGTGGACAAAGTCCTGGAGAGAGACCAGAAGCTGTCGGAGCTGGACGACCGGGCCGACGCGCTGCAGGCCGGAGCCTCGCAGTTCGAGAGCAGCGCCGCCAAACTCAAGAACAAGTACTGGTGGAAAAACTGCAAGGTGGGTTTGTAATTCACAACCCGAACCGTCAGACCCCGTCGCGTCGGGTTTGTTTTTTAGGCTCAGAGTTCTTCGGGTGGAAGAACTTTTTGGAAGAAACAAATGAAAGCGTCCAGAACTACCGAACCCGCCGTAACGTGACCTGAAGAAGCTTCTGGATCAGAAACGCGGCGCTGACATCTGCGTTTCGTTGCTTTATTGATGATTCGGAGGACGTGAGCTGAGTAGGCGGTCCTTCGATGAGGCCCAGAAAGAACCAGGTCCCAAAAACCAACTCCACCAGAACTTAGACATGAATTCTTCTTCAGACTTCAAAACCAAAATCAGATTTTTTTTTATTCAAATCCAGATGATTTTTTATTAAAAGTCTGGACAGTAAAACAAATAAAAAGGTGAAATGGGATCCGAACCACGTGGAGTTGGTTTGAAACGTGATTCCAGTCAGATTTCTACAGATCAAAATCTGCTGACTCAGATCGGATTTCTTGCGTAATTTCCGGAGACGTCGTGAGCAGAATCGACGCTACCGCTAGCAGAGCGATCAGAGAGGAGTTTTTGGCGTTACCGGAGTTCGAGCTTCTGCGTTGGAAAAGCGTCGCTGTTGCGTTACCGCGGCAACAGAAACAGATCTGTCGGTGACGTTTGCCTCTAAACTGTCATATTTACCCTCCTCCCCCCCCCCCCTCCATTTATCCGTCCATCCGACCTCGGCTGCCGGCGTCAGTCCCCCTCAAGCCCCGCCTCCTCCTCCTCAGTCGTCCAATCCGAATGGATGAGGAGGATCACGTGAGCGGAGACGAGAACCGTTTGACTGACAGCGAGAGGAAAAAAAAAAACAACAAGTTCAATCTGGATTAGAGGCAGTCGCAGGGATTAAAGAGCCAGCTGTGATTTATGATGTAACTCCTCCCACCTCCCATCCATCACACACACACACACACACACACACACACACACACACACACACACACACACACACACACACACACAAAATATACACAGACACACCTACACACACACACACACACACACACACACACACACACAGCCGTGTTCAATCAGTGTTTCAGCTGGTGGCTGCAGGCCGGATCATTGGAGTCACCTGTATCGACCCTGGTGGTGGAGAAAGAGAGAGAACACAGGATACACACACCCAATGTGTAATAAGTATATAAATATAAGGATGATTTTAATGTAAAGAGAAGAGATGATATTTTTGGTGTGTTTATTGTTTTGTTGCTTTTCTAACCAGATATTTTCGTCACTTTGGAAAAAGACGAGCTACAAGAGGAAGTGAAGAAACTGAAGGACGAGATTAAAGGTAAGAAAAGTTTTAGTTTTAGTTAAACTTTTAATTCTGACAGTTCATAGAAGAAAAACATCCTGAAAAGGAAAATTGACGCGAAAGAAAGATCTTTAAATCATTATTTAACGTACAAGTTTCATCAATTTGATACTGAAAACACTGAAAACACTTGTTTTACATGAAGGGAAGTCGTGTCCTGAAGGATGGACGAGATTTGGATGCAGTTGTTACTTTAAATTCACTGAGAGGAAAACTTGGGATGAGAGCAGGAAGGAGTGTCAGGAGAGAGGAGCTGATCTGGTGATCATCAACAACAAAGAGGAACAGGTGGGTGTGTTTGTTCATGTCTGTGTGATGTTTGATGTCACACATCTGTTTCTGCTGGTTTTGACCTTCTTCCTTTCTTCACCTTCATCCATTTATTTAACACATTAAGTGGTTTTGAAGTCCAGAATGATCAGATCACCTGAACAAGAGTCAACTTTCTGATTATTTATTTACATTTACTAGAACATGATGTTTTTTAAAGATTATTGTCATATTTCAGATTCTGTATTTTAGCATTTCTTTTGTTTAGTTTGTCGCACATTTGCAGTGAAATGAAAAAGTCCTTGTTTCTTTCTGTGGTGACAAAGATGTGGTTGATCAATAATAAAAACCAAAGAAAAGCATGAGTAGAACAAAAAGACGGCCAATAAGAGGAAGATAAATAGTTCATATTCAAGGTTTGATCAGAAAGCTCACTGAGATGGCGGCCAGATTTAAATCAGGCTCATTGTTTGGTAGTTTTAGACGCTCTCTCTCTCTCTGAACTTTTTAAACACACATTGTACAAAAATTATAATCAAAGGAAATATTTTAAAACTCATTTTTACGTCACTGATGAAAATTCTAGATTTACTAGAACATGTGAGAACATTGAAAAAGCAGCATAACCAGGTCCTTTCTTTCATCCAGTCATGTTTTAGTTACAAACATCGACAGCTGAAATGAGATCAACTTTTAAAATCTGTCTGATTCAAAGACTTCTGGATATATGAAACACTAAGGAGACGAATTTAGAGAGGAAAATGAAATTATATGGAAATAATCCTTAAAACATGTATTACTTATTTTGTAATTATTTTTATTTTTTTTACATACATATATATAACACTAAATTTTGACTTTCGTAATTATTTCAACAACAGCTGAAATTGAAATAATTTTTTGGGAGTATTTCAGATTTTTGCACAACAGAAAAACAAAAGTTTCAAAAGATGTATTTCTTCCTGATGTTATTACAACAGAAATATAATAAATCAAGACTGAAAACTGTGTTTGTCTCCCATGAAATAGGAGTTTGTCCGTGCACTGAATTGGAAAGGAGACTCCTGGATTGGTCTAAAACGCACTAAACACATTGGACGGACATGGACATGGGTGGACGGATCACCGCTGACAGAGACGTGAGAAACATTTTTTGTTACTATTTCACATCAATATTTGTATCTTGGAGATCCATCGAAATAGAAAAGAAACTTGTAAATTATTTCATTTTTAATAATCCTCACATACAGAATAAAAACGGACCAAAATCCTTCTTTGAATGAACAGCTGATCCTGAACTCTTCATCTGCAGTCTGTGATGAGGTCGAGTTACAACAACTCAGTTTTCAGAAGTCACCATTCAAAAATGTTCAAACTGTCAGCTGCTAAAGTTCAGTTTGTTCAGTTTGTTGAATTATTGTTCTGCACAGTTTGTCCACCCAAACCATGTCAGAGAATACATGTCTCTTCTTCTCTGGTGTTTAGAAAAGTTAAGAACATTTGAGGGAACAAAAATCAATCTGACCATAAGTCCCAGGGACTAATTGAAAAAGCAGCTTTATTAACAAATGTTCCTGCTGGTCAGCTGAGGTACTGCAACAACATCCCTGAAATCCAGACTTCAACCAATAATTTATTCTGATTGACAGCTCTGAAAATTCTCTAAAAATGATATCAAAGGAATCTAGAAAATATTTAAAGACATCTATTTGAAGGAGATAATAATCAGTTTCAGCACACTTTGAGATCATGTTGTTTTTCTTCACAGGTTCTTGGCAGCAGGACGTAAACATTATAAGAACCGGTACTCTGCAACGTGTTGCAATGATCAAGGAGAATGGACTAAAGAACATTCTGGTTCTACTAACTGGATCTGTGAGAAATAGATTTCCTGCTCTGAATGACCGAGTGGTGAGAAGTTTTTTTTTTTTACACACTTCCTCAGTGAAGAAAAAGGACTAAAATGTAAAAAGTCTAATTGTTCCTTTAATGTCAAGAAAAAACAAAAGCAACTGCTCGTGTGCAATACAAGACTTTAAATAGGCAACCATCACTCACCTTGTGAAACGGTACAAACGCTGCTTTAACGGAACTGTTGATATCTATTTAATCTGAATGTCAGTAGAATCTGAAGAGACCAGGAAGATGAGGAGAAGATGACGAAGACCTCGAGAAACGGAAACTAGAACAGGAAAGAAAAGCTAAATACATGAGCTGATTTAATTTGTCTGTTTTCGTGGGTCTTTGGGTCTATAGAGGTGTGTGTGTTTGATCAAAATGAAAAGATGAACAAAATAAACGACAATAAAAAACCTTTCTACTCTTTGGGTTTGTTATTTACAGTGACAGAAAGTAACGGCCAAATATTTAGGAAGTCGTACTATAGTATGTCGTTAGAAATATGATTAAAAAAAAAAAAAGTCATACTATAGCATGTCGTCAAACTATAAAACAAAAAAAGTCATTCTATAGTATGTCCTTTTAAATAGGTGAACGTTGTTTCATAACAGTTAAAAGGTTCTGGGTTCGATCCCGGGCAAAATATTAAAAGGACAAGTCAGTCTTCCAACATTATTTATTATTTATACTGTACTGTGTCCATACAAATATGAAAATAAGTCTTTACATGAGTGGCTCAATAGTACAATGGTTAATACTGTTGCCTCTCAATACAAAGATTCTGTGTTCGATCTCCACCCAAGGTAGTTTTGTTTGTAGTATATATCCCAAAATGTGAAAAAAACATTCTTACTTTATGTCGTCCAAAATGTAACAAAAAAGTCATACTATAGCACAGGGGTGGTCAAACTACGGCCCGCGGGCCACATCCGGCCCATTGGTCTTTTTAATCCGGCCCGCCGAAGATTGGTACAGAATTGCCCAAATCAAATCATATCATAATTATGACTGCATTCATTTGACCTTGTCCTGTAATACCTGGCAGTCCACCAGGTGGCGCACTAGGCGCAGTGGTACATTGACTTGATTTTGCAGAGGCCGGGCTGCTCTCTGTTGTTACTCTGCTGCTGCTCTGAACACATCTGCAACAATGAACGGGCCAAAGAAAAGAAAAGTCGACAGTGAGTCCCGAGTGTTTAATAAGGAACGGACGACTAAATACTTTTTCACTGAAGTCCGGTCGAAGGCCGTGTGTCTTATTTACCAAGAAACCGTTACGGTTTTAAAGGAATACAACATCAGCCGTCACTTTTCCACCAAGCATGCTCATTGCTCTAAAAACCAGTCAACGCAGGAACGGACGTCGACCGCTCGGAGGTCGGCAGATCGTTTGGAGCAAAACACCTTCATCTGACAAACTGCCATCCAAGAATCAAGCACGAAGGCAAGATGTTTGCTGGCATTCAAATTAGCAAAGACCAGCAAGCCTTTCTCCGAAGGGGAGTTTCTCAAAGAGTGCTGGTAGAGACAGCAGGTGTCTTGTGTCCTGAGAGAAGAACAAACTAGAAAACATGAGCTCATCACGCAGGACGGTGACTCGCCGTGTTGAGATGATTGACGAAGACTTGGCTAGCAAGCTAAATAAAAAAGCGGAGTCATTTACATGATATTTCTTGGCATTGGACGAAAGTAACGACATAAAGGACACCGCTCAGCTTTTAATTTTTATCAGAGGGATTAATGACAATTTTGAGATAACGGAGGAGTTTTTGGCCGTGGAATCCCTGAAGGGGAAAACGCGGGGAGAGGACTCGTATGACGGCGTGTCGGGGGTCATCAAGAGGCTCCAGTTACCTCGGAGTAGCTCACCAACGTTACCACAGACGGATCGCCAAATCTGACTGGAAAAAACATCGGGTTGCTCAAAAGAATCCAGGAGAGGGTGAAAGAGGACAACCCTGAGCAGGAGGACATTTTCTTACACTGTGTAAATCTGTCCTGCAGCTCGACCACGTAGTGAAGCCAGTTGTAGAAGTGGTGAACTTTATTGGAGCGAGGGGACTTCACCATCCTCAGTTTATTAAGTTTCTTGAAGAAACTGACTCTGATCACCAGGACTTGCTTTATCACTCCAACGTCCGCTGGTTAAGTTTGGGGAAAGTATGTCAACGAGTGTTGGAGCTCAAACAGGAGATTATCTCATTTTTGGAGCTACTTGAGAAAGCTGACGATGTTCCTGAGCTGAGTGACACAGATTGTCTTTGTGATTTGTCTTTTGCTGTGGACGTACTGACACACATGAATGAGCTGAACGTGAAGCTACAAGGGAAAGACCAGTTTGTCCATGAAATGTACACAGACGTCAGAGCCTTCAAAACCAAGCTAGCTTTATTCTCAAAGCAAATGTCAAACAAGTCATTTGCTCATTTCCCCACGCTGGCTACGCTGAAAGACGTCCTGGACATGAAGACATACAGGAAATCACTGGACAACCTGCACGGAGAATTCTGCCATCGGTTCTCTGATTTTGAAAAAATTGACAAGTCACTTCAGCTGGTGTCCTGTCCCTTCAGCTGGTGTCCTGTCCCTTCAGCTGGTGTCATGTCCCTTCAGCTGGTGTCGTGTCCCTTCAGCTGGTGTCCTGTCCCTTCAGCTGGTGTCATGTCCCTTCAGCTGGTGTCGTGTCCCTCCAGCTGGTGTCCTGTCCCTTCAGCTGGTGTTATGTCCCTTCAGCTGGTGTCGTGTCCCTTCAGCTGGTGTTATGTCCCTTCAGCTGGTGTCGTGTCCCTTCAGCTGGTGTTGTGTCCCTTCAGCTGGTGTCGTGTCCCTCCAGCTGGTCTCATGTCTCTCCAGCTGGTCTCATGTCCCTTCACACAAGACCCTGAAACGGCACCACAGGAGTTTCAGTGTGAACCGATTGATCTCCAATGTGACACCGTCTTCAAGGAGAAGTTCAACTCTCTTAAACTGGATGAGTTTTATGCTTCATTAAAGCAGCCAAATGTCCAAACATCCAGAAGATGTCCCAGAGGATGCTGGTGCTGTTTGTCTCTACGTATGTGTGTGAACAGACTTTTAGTGTGATGAACACCAACAAAGCACCTCACAGATCCCAGTTGAGTGATGAAACCTCAGATCTGTTCTGAGAACACAACAAAACTAACAGCAGACTTCGCTGCTCTGACAGAGAAGGTGATCAACAACACTGTTCCCAGTAAAAGTGAATGGAAGTATGAACACTGTAACGCCTTTGTTATGTTTCTGTTTGATGTGTATGCATCTGGTGCTGGCCCGGCCCGTCTGTCAAATTTGAAAAGTCAATGTGGCCCCTGAGCCAAAGAGTTTGCCCACCCCCGCTATAGCATGTTGTCCAAAATATGAAAACAAAGTCATACTATAGCATGTTGTCCAAAATATGAAAACAAAGTCATACTATAGCATGTTGTCCAAAATATGAAAACAAAGTCATACTATAGCATGTTGTCCAAAATATGAAAACAAAGTCATACTATAGCATGTTGTCCAAAATATGAAAACAAAGTCATACTATAGCATGTTGTCCAAAATATGAAAAAAAGTCACACTATAGCATATTGTCCAAAATATGAAAACAAAGTCATACTATAGCATGTTGTCCAAAATATGAAAACAAAGTCATACTATAGCATGTTGTCCAAAATATGAAAACAAAGTCATACTATAGCATGTTGTCCAAAATATGAAAACAAAGTCATACTATAGCATGTTGTCCAAAATATGAAAACAAAGTCATACTATAGCATGTTGTCCAAAATATGAAAACAAAGTCATACTATAGCATGTTGTCCAAAATATGAAAACAAAGTCATACTATAGCATGTTGTCCAAAATATGAAAAAAAGTCACACTATAGCATATTGTCCAAAATATGAAAACAAAGTCATACTATAGCATGTTGTCCAAAATATGAAAACAAAGTCATACTATAGCATGTCGTCCAAAATATGACAAAAAGTCACACTATAGCATATTGTCCAAAATATGAAAACAAAGTCATACTATAGCATGTTGTCCAAAATATGAAAACAAAGTCATACTATAGCATGTTGTCCAAAATATGAAAACAAAGTCATACTATAGCATGTTGTCCGAAATATGAAAAAAAGTTACACTATAGCATATTGTCCAAAATATGAAAACAAAGTCACACTATAGCATGTTGTCCAAAATATGAAAACAAAGTCATACTATAGCATGTTGTCCAAAATATGAAAAAAAGTCACACTATAGCATATTGTCCAAAATATGAAAACAAAGTCACACTATAGCATGTTGTCCAAAATATGAAAACAAAGTCATACTATAGCATATTGTCCAAAATATGAAAACAAAGTCACACTATAGCATGTTGTCCAAAATATGAAAACAAAGTCATACTATAGCATATTGTCCAAAATATGAAAAAAAGTCACACTATAGCATGTTGTCCAAAATATGAAAACAAAGTCATACTATAGCATATTGTCCAAAATATGAAAAAAAGTCACACTATAGCATATTGTCCAAAATATGAAAACAAAGTCATACTATAGCATGTTGTCCAAAATATGAAAACAAAGTCATACTATAGCATATTGTCCAAAATATGAAAACAAAGTCATACTATAGCATGTTGTCCAAAATATGAAAACAAAGTCATACTATAGCATGTTGTCCAAAATATGAAAACAAAGTCATACTATAGCATATTGTCCAAAATATGAAAACAAAGTCATACTATAGCATATTGTCCAAAATATGAAAACAAAGTCATACTATAGCATGTTGTCCAAAATATGAAAACAAAGTCATACTATAGCATGTTGTCCAAAATATGAAAACAAAGTCATACTATAGCATATTGTCCAAAATATGAAAACAAAGTCATACTATAGCATGTTGTCCAAAATATGAAAAAAAGTCATACTATAGCATGTTGTCCAAAATATGAAAAAAAGTCATACTATAGCATGTTGTCCAAAATATGAAAAAAAGTCATACTATAGCATGTTGTCCAAAATATGACAAAAAAGTCACACTATAGCATATTGTCCAAAATATGAAAACAAAGTCATACTATAGCATGTTGTCCAAAATATGAAAACAAAGTCATACTATAGCATGTTGTCCAAAATATGACAAAAAAGTCATACTATAGCATGTTGTCTAAAATATGAAAACAAAGTCATACTATAGCATGTTGTCCAAAATATGAAAGCAAAGTCATACTATAGCATGTTGTCCAAAATATGAAAACAAAGTCATACTATAGCATGTTGTCCAAAATATGAAAAAAAGTCACACTATAGCATATTGTCCAAAATATGAAAACAAAGTCATACTATAGCATGTTGTCCAAAATATGAAAACAAAGTCATACTATAGCATATTGTCCAAAATATGAAAACAAAGTCATACTATAGCATATTGTCCAAAATATGAAAACAAAGTCATACTATAGCATGTTGTCCAAAATATGAAAAACAAAGTCATACTATAGCATGTTGTCCAAAATATGAAAAAAAGTCATACGATAGCATATTGTCCAAAATATGAAAAAAAGTCATACGATAGCATATTGTCCAAAATATGAAAACAAAGTCATACTATAGCATGTTGTCCAAAATATGAAAACAAAGTCATACTATAGCATGTTGTCCAAAATATGAAAACAAAGTCATACTATAGCATGTTGTCCAAAATATGAAAACAAAGTCATACTATAGCATGTTGTCCAAAATATGAAAACAAAGTCATACTATAGCATGTTGTCCAAAATATGAAAACAAAGTCATACTATAGCATGTTGTCCAAAATATGAAAACAAAGTCATACTATAGCATATTGTCCAAAATATGAAAACAAAGTCATACTATAGCATATTGTCCAAAATATGAAAACAAAGTCATACTATAGCATATTGTCCAAAATATGAAAACAAAGTCATACTATAGCATGTTGTCCAAAATATGAAAAACAAAGTCATACTATAGCATGTTGTCCAAAATATGAAAAAAAGTCATACGATAGCATATTGTCCAAAATATGAAAAAAAGTCATACGATAGCATATTGTCCAAAATATGAAAACAAAGTCATACTATAGCATGTTGTCCAAAATATGAAAACAAAGTCATACTATAGCATGTTGTCCAAAATATGAAAACAAAGTCATACTATAGCATGTTGTCCAAAATATGAAAACAAAGTCATACTATAGCATGTTGTCCAAAATATGAAAACAAAGTCATACTATAGCATATTGTCCAAAATATGAAAACAAAGTCATACTATAGCATGTTGTCCAAAATATGAAAAAAAGTCATACTATAGCATGTTGTCCAAAATATGAAAAAAAGTCATACTATAGCATGTTGTCCAAAATATGAAAAAAAGTCATACTATAGCATGTTGTCCAAAATATGACAAAAAAGTCACACTATAGCATATTGTCCAAAATATGAAAACAAAGTCATACTATAGCATGTTGTCCAAAATATGAAAACAAAGTCATACTATAGCATGTTGTCCAAAATATGACAAAAAAGTCATACTATAGCATGTTGTCTAAAATATGAAAACAAAGTCATACTATAGCATGTTGTCCAAAATATGAAAGCAAAGTCATACTATAGCATGTTGTCCAAAATATGAAAACAAAGTCATACTATAGCATGTTGTCCAAAATATGAAAACAAAGTCATATTATAGCATGTTGTCCAAAATATGAAAAAAGTCATACTATAGCATGTTGTCCAAAATATGAAAACAAAGTCATACTATAGCATGTTGTCCAAAATATGAAAACAAAGTCATACTATAGCATGTTGTCCAAAATATGAAAAAAAGTCATACTATAGCATGTTGTCCAAAATATGAAAACAAAGTCATACTATAGCATGTTGTCCAAAATATGAAAAAAAGGTCATACTATAGCATGTCGTCCAAAATATGAAAAAAAGTCACACTATAGCATATTGTCCAAAATATGAAAACAAAGTCATACTATAGCATGTTGTCCAAAATATGAAAACAAAGTCATACTATAGCATGTTGTCCAAAATATGAAAAAAAAGTTACACTATAGCATGTTGTCCAAAATATGAAAACAAAGTCATACTATAGCATGTTGTCCAAAATATGAAAGCAAAGTCATACTATAGCATGTTGTCCAAAATATGAAAACAAAGTCATACTATAGCATGTTGTCCAAAATATGAAAACAAAGTCATACTATAGCATGTTGTCCAAAATATGAAAACAAAGTCATACTATAGCATGTTGTCCAAAATATGAAAACAAAGTCATATTATAGCATGTTGTCCAAAATATGAAAAAAGTCATACTATAGCATGTTGTCCAAAATATGAAAACAAAGTCATACTATAGCATGTTGTCCAAAATATGAAAGAAAAGTCATACTATAGCATGTTGTCCAAAATATGAAAACAAAGTCATACTATAGCATGTTGTCTAAAATATGAAAACAAAGTCATACTATAGCATGTTGTCCAAAATATGAAAACAAAGTCACACTATAGCATGTTGTCCAAAATATGAAAACAAAGTCATACTATAGCATGTTGTCCAAAATATGAAAACAAAGTCATACTATAGCATGTTGTCCAAAATATGAAAACAAAGTCACACTATAGCATGTTGTCCAAAATATGAAAAAAAAGTTACACTGCAGGATGTTGTAAAACAAGAAAAAATAAACATTGGAAGCACAGTGGTTCAGTGGTTAGTGATGCTGCCTCAGTGAGAAGGTCATGGGTTCAATTCCATCTTGAGACATGTATGTCTTTGTCAAAAAATCAAAAACACATAAGGCTATAGTATGTTGTCTAAAATACAAAGAAAAAGTCAGACAACAGGATGTTGTTGAATATATGAATAAAAAGTCATACTGTAGCATGTCGTCCAAAATAAAATAAAAAGTCACACTAAAACTACACCTTAAACATTTCCTGTTTCTCTTCCAAACTGTGAATGTGTGTGTTGACGTCGGGCTGTTGGCCGACAGAAAACCTCACGTCTCCAATCGTTCCCCTTTTTTGGGGGACGAAAAACTGAGAAAATACACTTAGTTCCTGTTTTCATGAATTACGTTTCGTTGCATTTAGCTGAAGCTTTTATCCAAAGCGACTTCCAATAAGTGTATTTTTATTGAAATGAATCAACGAGTCAAGTTGTGCTGTTACTTCCTCAAAGTTTTCTAATGAAACCTCTCAGAGGGGCCGGACGGGAAACACACTGACGGCAGCGATCGGTCCACGAGCATCGCAGCTGCATGAATTAAAACCGGTAGAGTCACAGGAAGACGAGCGCAGACGCTCTTTAAACCGTCTCAGGATGTCCGTCGATATCTATGCTGTGCCAGATTTCTCTACGAAGGTCCGATACAACAGAAAGGTGCAGCAGGATGCAGCAGAGAGGGAGGACAGGGAGGTGGATATCTACCAGAGTGCGGGCGATATCGGAGATGATGGAACCGATTTTCCACCACAGGAAGGAGGTGAGTGAACGGCGTGACATTAAGACGCTTCAATATGATGTAAAATCATGCTTTCCTGTTCGTGGCATTCAAATCCTGTCCACCTGAACGTTTATGATTTCACCGTGAAACTTGAAACCGGAGCAGAGAAACGTCAGAATTTGGGGTTAATTATTTCGGGGAACAGAAAATCTTCAATTCGGCCCACTTACAGCCAAGTGTTCCTGAGCCCATGCAGCGATTTCCAAACTTTGTAAATGGTTAACAGAGACCCTTGAAACGCTTCAGAAAGTCTTCGTCAACGAAGCGACGAGCCGGGCGAGTTGTTCTGAGTGACGTTCAACGTTTCAAGAGGGACGTCTGAGGGTTGTTGGTGTTATTATCTGTTTGCTAAGTTGAGTTTAGCTTTTAATTTAGAAAGTTGATGTTTTCTATTTATTTAGCTTTGTCAGCTGGTTGTTAACTCGAGTTTAGCTGTTTATTTGCTAAATTATCTGTTTGTTATCTTTGTTAGAAGGTTGTTAGCATTGTTAGCTTTTTATTAACTTGAGTTTAGCTGACTTTGTTTAAAAATCAGTTTGAAAGCTTTCTCAGCAGGTTGTTGGTGTTATTATCTGTTGGTTTACTTGTGTTCAGCCGTGTTTAGTGAAATTAGCTGTTTGTTAGCTGGTTGTCAGATGTCACCATTCATTCGTCCTACTGTGACGTTCTGAGGGCAAAACATTTCCTGCAAACCACCTGAACTGTGGCGCCATGGCAACCAGGTTGTCCAAAAAGACAACACGCCCGCTCACACGCCCGAGTTTTCCACCCTTAACAACTCAATCGTTGCTCCTGAAGATTTCCGTCTTTCCCACAAAAGTTTGACTCAAACTTTGATGAAGGTTTTTACTTCCTCCTGTTCAATGTCCATTTCTGTGTTTCACTCCGTTTGTGACAAACAGGAACTAAACTTTGTGATCACACCTTAATTATTAACTGCGTACTTCTTGGAAACTATTTTCAGAAGCTCTCTGGGTAGAAGACTGATTCTCACACTTCAAACAGTTTGCATCTAAAATGTCACGATCTTCAGGGAAGTTGAGTTCGTGCGACACTGACCACAAAGATTCTACTGAAAATGTTTCCTACAGCAGAGAAGGATGTGTCATAACCACAAACTAAAACCCTTTGCGTTGATAAACCCACTCTGTCGACTTTTTCTCTGCAGGAACAAAGACTCAGAAGCAGCCTGGAGTCCTGAAACGGCCTTTGAGAGGTGCAGCGTTGTGGCTGAGACTGCTGAGCCTCCTGACGTTAGCCGGGATCGTCATCCTGCTCATATTTTGTAAGATAAAAAACAGCTCGGTGTCGCTGAGTAGCAGGAAATACTGAATAATAACACCTTGTTGTCAAAAGATGTCACCGTTGTATGTGAGGAGCCGACTGGTATCACGGCAAAGCGTGAAATAGACACGCACGTTTACTACAGAAAAACGTGAGATAGCCACGTTTCTCCCTCTCTAGGCGTGACAGTTTCACGTTTTGTAAGCATGAAACTTACACGTAAGTAAAAGTAACGCTACGAAAGATCATGTGACCAAGTACAAAGGACATTTTTAGAAAGGCAGGAGGGGTGGTCTGGTGGAGTCAGAGGTTCAAATCCAGGAGGTGACAATGTTGTTGTTCAGTTGTTGTTGTTTTTGTTGTTTTTGTTTGTTACGTTCCCCGACTGATGTCTAGGGGAGGCGGGAAGTAACAACGTAAATAAACTAGGAAACAATGATCACAGGAAATGAATGAATAATTGAAAAAGATTTATTAACTATAACTCAAACAACCATACAAGGAAGAAACTTAAAACTACTTTCACCTTACACACACACACACACACACACACACACACACACACACACACACACCTACACACACACAAACCTACACACACACACAGCTACACAAACACACACACACACCTACACAAACACACACACATACACACACACACACACACACACACACACAGCAATGCACACACACGCACACACACACACACACACACCTACACACACACACACACACACACACACCTACAAACACACCTACACAAGCACACAGACAAACACACACACGAACAGACACACACACACATCTACTCACGCACACGCACACCTACACACACCAGCGCACACACACACCTAAACACCTATACACACACAAATACACCTACACACACCTACACACACACACACACACACATACACATACACACACCTACACAAACACACACGCACAACTACTCACACACACACACACACACACTCACACACCTACACACACACAAACCTACACACACACACACAGCTACACAAACACACACACACACACACACACAGCTACACAAACACACACACACACACACCTACACACACCTACACAAACACACACACACACACACACACACACACACACACACACACACACACACACACACACACACACAGCCGTGTTCAATCAGTGTTTCAGCTGGTGGCTGCAGGCCGGATCATTGGAGTCACCTGTATCGACCCTGGTGGTGGAGAAAGAGAGAGAACACAGGATACACACACAGAACATTGGTGGAACCCAAGCAGAGTTTTCTTCCTCTAAAAATTATATTTTCATGTTCATCACTTGGTTCTTCACGTGCAGCAGGTTTCATTTTCCTCCACTGCAGGAAAACTTGAAACTGTCACGCCTGGAGAGGCCAAAGCGTGGCCATCTCACGTTTTCCTGTAGTGGAGGTGCGTGTCTATTTCACGCTTTGCCGTGATACCGGGTTGGAGGAGCGAAGATAAAAGTAGTTTGGACAAAGATTTGTAAGACTAGTATGAAGGACAGTAGCTGAACCAAATAAAAAGCTCCAGTTTTAAAGGCTGAAATTGATTTCTGACAGGAAGTATTTCGTTTGTGTTTATTAAAGGATTCTGTGTTGTTGTTGTTGTTTTTTTCTAATTTAGTTATTTACAAATATATTTCAGTGACTTTGAAAATCAACAACCTGCAGACCAAGTTAGAGGTTGAACTTAGAGGTGAGTATTGATTTAAAATACAGTAATTGAGCAAATACAAGATTCATATTTTGCTTTGAAAACCTAAATATTTTATTATCGTTTTTACTGTTTTATCAATTATTGTTGTTCTTAAGACATGAGAGTCAACAGCAGTCAGCTGGAGAGCAGTTATGAAATACTCAGTAAAAATAACAGTCAGCTACAAGAGGAAGTAAAGAAGCTGAAGTACGAGATTGAAGGTAAGAAAAGTTTTAAACATCAGTTTTACTTTTACTTTTAATTCCGACAGTTTAGAAAGGAAAAACATCTTGAAAAGGAAAAGTGAAAGGAAAGAAAGATCTTTAAATAATTGTTTAAAATACAAGTTTCATCAATTTGATACTTTAAACTGAAAAAAAATCTTATTGTTTTACTGTTTTCTAAGTTATTGTTGTTTTCAACATATTTCAGTCAACAGCAGTCAGCTAGAGAGCAGTTATGAAATACTCAGTAAAAATAACAGTCAGCTACAAGAGGAAGTAAAGAAGCTGAAGGACACGATTGAAGGAAAGAAAAGTTTTAAACATCAGTTTTACTTTTACTTTTAAGTCAGAATCTTTTTTTTTTGGTCAAACATCCTGAAAAGGAAAAGTGACAAAAAAAGAAAGATCTTTAACTCAATATTGAAACTACAACTTTCATCAATTTGATACTGAAAACACTGAAAACACTTGTTTTACATGAAGGGAAGTGG
This sequence comes from Embiotoca jacksoni, assembly GCF_022577435.1. Taxonomy (NCBI): domain Eukaryota; kingdom Metazoa; phylum Chordata; class Actinopteri; family Embiotocidae; genus Embiotoca; species Embiotoca jacksoni. The sequence goes on along the minus strand of NW_027185394.1, from coordinate 1,945,554 downwards.
TGTCCTGAAGGATGGACGAGATTTGGATGCAGTTGTTACTTTAAATTCACTGAGAGGAAAACTTGGGATGAGAGCAGGAAGGAGTGTCAGAAGAGAGGAGCTGATCTGGTGATCATCAACAACAAAGAGGAACAGGTGGGTGTGTTTGTTCATGTCTGTGATGTTTGATGTCACACATCTGTTTCTGCTGGTTTTGACCTTCTTCCTTTCTTCACCTTCATCCATTTATTTAACACGTTAAGTGGTTTTGAAGTCCAGAATGATCAGATCACCTGAACAAGAGTCAACTTTCTGATTATTTATTCACATTAACTAGAACATGATGTTTTTTAAAGATTATTTTCATATTTCAGATTCTGTATTTTAGCATTTCTTTTATTTAGTTTGTCGCACATTTGCAGTGAAATGAAAAAGTCCTTGTTTCTTTCTGTGGTGACAAAGATGTGGTTGATCAATAATAAAAACCAAAGAAAAGCATGAGTGGAACAAAAAGACGGCCAATAAGAGGAAGATAAATAGTTCATATTCAAGGTTTGATCAGAAAGCTCACTGAGATGGCGGCCAGATTTAAATCAGGCTCATTGTTTGGTAGTTTTAGACGCTCTCTCTCTCTCTGAACTTTTTAAACACTCATTGTACAAAAATTATAATCAAAGGAAAAATTTTAAAACTCATTTTTACGTCACTGATGAAAATTCAAGATTTACTAGAACATGTGAGAACATTGAAAAAGCATCATAACCAGGTCCTTTCTTTCATCCAGTCATGTTTTAGTTACAAACATCGACAGCTGAAATGAGATCAACTTTTAAAATCTGTCTGATTCAAAGACTTCTGGATATATGAAACACTAAGGAGACGAATTCAGAGAGGAAAATTAAATTATATGGAAATAATCCTTAAAATATGTATTACTTATTTTATAATTATTTTTATTTTTTTTACATACATATATATAACACTAAATTTTAACTTTAGTAATTATTTCAACAACAGTTGAAATTGAAATAATTTTTTGGGAATATTTCCGATTTTTGTACAACAGAAAAACAAAAGTTACAAAAGATGTATTTCTTCCTGATGTTATTACAACAGAAATATAATAAATCAAGACTGAAAACTGTGTTTGTCTCCCATGAAATAGGAGTTTGTCCGTGGACTGAATTGGAAAGGAGCATCCTGGATTGGTCTAAAACGCACTGAACAGACTGGATGGACATGGACATGGGTGGACGGATCACCGCTGACAGAGACGTGAGAAACTTTTTTTGTTTCTATTTCACATCAATGTTTGTAACTTGGAGATCCATCGAAATAGAAAAGAAACTTATAAATTATTTCATTTTTAATAATCCTCACATACAGAATAATAAAAGGACAAAAATCCTCCTTTGAATGAACAGCTGATCCTGAACTCTTCATCTGCAGTCTGTGATGAGGTCGAGTTACAACATCTCAGTTTTCAGAAGTCATAATTCAAAAATGTTCAAACTGTCAACTGCTAAAGTTCAGTTTGTTCAGTTTGTTGAATTATTGTTCTGCACAGTTTGTCCACCCAAACCATGTCAGAGAATACATGTCTCTTCTTCTCTGGTGTTTAGAAAAGTTAAGAACATTTGAGGGAACAAAAATCAATCTGACCATAAGTCCCAGGGACTAATTGAAAGAGCAGCTTTACCAACAAATGTTCCTGCTGGTCAGCTGAGGTACTGCAACAACATCCCTGAAATCCAGACTTCAACCAATAATTTATTCTGATTGACAGCTCTGAAAATTCCCTGAAAATGATATCAAAGGAATCTAGAAAATATTTTAAGACATCTATTTGAAGGAGATAATAATCAGTTTCAGCACACTTTGAGATTATGTTTTTTTTTTCACAGGTTCTGGGCAGCAGGACGTGAAGATTATCATCACTGGTACTGTGCAATGTGTTGCAATGATCAAGGAGAATGGACTCAAGCTTATTATTCTCGTACTTATAACTGGATCTGTGAGAAATAGATTTCCTGCTCTGAATGACCGAGTGGTGAGAAGTGTTGGACTGATGAACAAAGACTAGAAAAGTGTTCTGCATGAACCTCTGATTCATCTTCTATTATTTTCCTTGTTCATGATGTGCTTTCCATAAGTTCTCATCGTTGTGTTATTCTTTAGTGATGTTGTGGGTCCAACTGGACTGGAGCTTCATGTTGTTGTTTTTACATTGTAAATATTTGATCTGGTTAGTTTTGGTTTCACGTTGCAGTTTTAGAGCGTTTTTCACATCCCCAGAGAGGGTCAATGAGATGAAAAAGAAGAAATATAGAAAACAGAATGGAAAAGGGAAACTCAGGGATTCATTCAGGATGAAGATAACTTCAATTACAGCCAGCAAAAGCACCGAGAACACAAAGACCTGACTAACAATCAAAAAGGAACCGATCACCTGTGTTACTAACAAACTACACTCAGACACAACAGGTGTCGTCATCACCTTCATCCTGTCATCATCATCTACTTCTGGTTGTCATGACGAACATGATCTGTGTTTTCCTATACTTGACATTGATTGGTTTGTAGACGGTGGGCGTCTGATGTCATCAAATAATTTGTAACTTTCAGTATTTTAATGTATTTTTTTTAAACTTGACTTTTGATTTCTTTGTCGGACCAAATTACAATGAAATACTTCGTCTCCTCCCCATGTGTTACCACGACTCATCTTTGATTCTCTTCTGGTTCTGTTTCTTCTTCTATGGTTTAATTGGTGACGATAGTCTGCTTAAACTTCCTCCAACTGGTCTGAAGGTCCAAACTTTGATCCAGATCAAAGCTTTCTACTTTTCTTAGACCAAGTTTTGGTCCTTTGGTCCGGACCATGATCTGAGGATCCTGTAACATCTGATATTTAGCTTCAGACCAAACTGAAAAGTTCAAAGGTCAGTACCAAACAAAGTAGGTGTGAAACCACACTTAGTAGTCTGACGTTAACTTTCTTATCGGAACAATATTTTGGAAAAACAACCAACTGAAAATGAGCTTTAAAAAACTGAAAAAACCTTCTTTAGTTGGTTTAGTAAATATAAACATGTCATGGTGATTCATGCTCTGATATTATTACATTCATGAAAAATATATTTAACTTCAAAGATCCTCATCGTGTTTCAGTAAGAAAGATTTTCAACTGTGTTGTTTAGTTGCTAAATAAATTCTTAAAGACCAATGAAATTTGTCCATTTTGAGTTTAGATAACTGATCTTCAGAGCTTGTTGAATGTTGTTAGTTCCTCAAACAGAACAATATAAATAACTGTAGAGTTCATACGTCACATTTCCTGTGTTAGAAAACCTGCTTCTGTCTTCTAGTTGTGTTCACTTACAACTTGTAACTTTAATTAATTAAAGAAACCTCAGACGAAGGCACTTTTATGTATTTTGGTGCTGCTGAGTTAAATTTTTGTATCTCTGCATTATGACAGCCAGGAAATAAATAAAAAGTGAACAAACAATGTTTTGTTTTTTTATATATTTTACATGTTCTGCATGTAAAAGGTTTCTAAACTTCAAGGTAATACACAAACACATTGAACCTGTCTGTGGTTGTGGTTTGTGCTGCTGCTGCTTCTTCCTCCATCTTCTATGTCCGCTCACAAAAAACAAACAGATGTCAACATTAAACACCTTTAATGTAGTTTAAAGTAACCAACACAAGTCATTCTACAGCATGTTGTTTGAAATATGACAAAAAAGTCAGAATATTATGTCGTCCAAAATATACAAACACAAATTATACTACAGGATGTTGTAAATAAAAAAATAAAAAAGGCACAACATCACAAGCACAGTGATTCAGTGGTTAGTGCCTCAGTGAGAAGGTCATGGGTTCGATTCCAGCTTGAGACATGTATGTAATCATGTATGTAATCATGTATGTAATCATGTATGTAATCATGTATGTAATCATGTATGTAATCATGCATGTAATCGTAAATGTGTCAAAGTCACACTCAAAGCAAGAACATATAATCCTCCAAAGACAGAGCTCCAAGCCGCTGATCGAACCGAGTACTTCCTGATGGTGAGATGACAACGCTGGCTTGGAACTGCAAAGGTTTTGCTTCCTTTATTGCATGTTTGTCTGACTTATATAACTTCTATGACTTTGTGTTTGGAGGATTGCATGTTCTTGCTTGAAAGTAATGTTTTACATTATGGACTACATGCATAAGTTAGTCATCCATATTATGGACAACATACTTTACTTTTAGGTTATTATTGATGCAGAAATATGCAAATTCCACATCGGAAGTCCGAGGTGGGAATCAAACCCAGGACCTTTAGACGAGGAGACGACAACGCTGACAACTGCACCGCTGTGCTGGCTTCAATAACATGAACGAAAGTCACACTATAGCATGTCGTCAGAAATGTGATAAAAGAAATCAGACTATAGCATGTTGATTCAAATAGGAAAAAAAGTCAAACTATAGCATGTCGTCCAAAATATCATAACAATTTCATCCTGTAGTATTTGTTCTAAAATGTCATACTACAGCATATTTAAAATATTTTCTACTCTATATTTTTGCGGTGGCACATATTGGTACTTTCTCAGTATTGTGGGGGACACGACCCGAAAAGGCCAATTTAATAGTGTTGTTCACAACAACACTAATTTCCTGTATTACATCCTGGGACAGTGTGTGTGTGTGTGTGTGTGTGTGTGTGTGTGTGTGTGTGTGTGTGTGTGTGTGTGTGTGTGTGTGTGTGTGTGTGTGTGTGTGTCTGTGAGTGTGTGTGTGTGTGTGTGTGTGTAGAGGGGCGGGGCTTGAATGTGACGTACAGTTCATTTCCCTCGACTCTGCTCAGCTGCGTCAATTGTAGTTTTATTTCAGGGGGTTTAAAACCAAAAGTGAATCAAGATATCGGCCAGAGAAACGAGCTGAAGTCCTTCATTTCTCTTCCGCTGGGATCTGTCTCTCTCTCTTTATTCCTCCCTCGCCCTCCCTCACCCTCTCTCAGATTATCTCCATCATCCCGCCGACGAGATGTGAGTACTCCCACATTTTTTCCATTTTATTTCTAATTATATTTAAACCTCTGAATATCTCAGCGATTTTAACATGAAGTTCAATTAAATTGTCATTATAACCTCTAAAACTGGGTTTGCAGGTGCAGCACATTTCAAACTAATCATGTTTTCCTCATTTTAATTCTTCACATTTTTTAATCGCATCAATTGTTCTGATAAAAAATAAAAATAAACTTGTGAGCAGTCTGGAAACGTCTTTTTGCTGCAGCTGTAATCAGAAATATGACGGTGAGTCACCGGCTGACTGAAAACTATCCATCAACGCTGTGGTCACTTTCAACCGGCTCCGACTCCATCAGACCAAAAACACACTTTACTGATCGGACAGCAGCCGAAACAGATGATTTAAACATCCCACATTCATTAAAAACATCCTATATGATGTGTTTTTAACGTGTAATTTCCCCGTGGGGGGAGGGGAGGGTGGAGGGAGGATGGAGGGGGGTGGAGGGAGGGTGGAGGGGGTGGAGGGGTATTATTGCGTGCACGTTGATCTCCGTCAGTCGGGCTGCTGCACTAATCTTTCTCCATTTTGCTTCTGGAAAACAAGCCTGTCTGTGTGTGTGTGTGTGTGTGTGTGTGTGTGTGTGTGAGTGTGAGTGTGTGTGTGTGTGTGTGTGTGTGAGTGTGTGTGAGTGTGTGTGTGTGTGTGTGTGTGTGTGTGAGTGTGTGTGTGTGTGTGTGAGTGTGTGTGTGTGTGTGTGTGTGTGTGAGTGTGTGTGTGAGTGTGTGTGTGTGTGTGTGAGTGTGTGTGTATGTGTGTGTGTGTGAGTGTGTGTGTGAGTGTGTGTGTATGTGTGTGTGTGTGTGTGTGTGTGTGTGTGTGTGTGTGTGTGTGTGTGTGTGTGTGAGTGTGTGTGTGAGTGTGAGTGTGTGTGTGTGTGTGTGAGTGTGTGTGTATGTGTGTGTGTGTGAGTGTGTGTGTATGTGTGTGTGTGTGTGTGTGTGTGTGTGTGTGAGTGTGTGTGTGTGTGTGTGTGTGTGTGTGTGAGTGTGAGTGTGTGTGTGTGTGTGTGTGTGTGTGTGTGTGTGTGTGTGAGTGTGAGTGAGTGTGTGTGTGTGTGTGTGTGTGTGTGAGTGTGAGTGTGTGTGTGTGTGTGTGTGTGTGTGTGAGTGTGTGTGTGAGTGTGAGTGTGTGTGTGAGTGTGTGTGTATGTGTGTGTGTGTGTGTGTGTGTGTGTGTGTGTGTGTGTGTGTGTGAGTGTGAGTGTGTGTGTGTGTGTGTGTGTGTGTGTGTGTGTGTGTGTGTGTGTGAGTGTGTGTGTGAGTGTGTGTGTATGTGTGTGTGTGTGTGTGTGTGTGTGTGAGTGTGTGTGTGTGTGTGTGTGTGTGTGTGTGTGTGTGTGTGTGTGTGTGAGTGTGTGTGTGTGTGTGTGAGTGTGTGTGTGTGTGTGTGTGTGTGTGTGTGTGTGTGTGTGTGTGTGTGTATGTGTGTGTGTGTGTGTGTGTGTGTGTGTGTGTGAGTGTGTGTGTGTGTGTGTGTGTGTGTGTGTGTGTGTGTGTGTGTGTGTGTGTGTATGTGTGTGTGTGTGTGTGTGTGTGTGTGTGTGTGTGTTGAAGTGCAGCTTCTCTAAAAAGACATTTTATTTGGGGATTTGTCTTTTGTTTGTCTCCGTGTCTTCGAGCTGTTTCACTCTCTGATTCTTAGATTTTCGTGGCCGTCGATGAGTCATCGTTTCTATAATTATAGTTATTATAATTTAAAACTGTTTTTCTTCAGTTTCTGCGTCACAAAGTCGTTTAGAAATCAGATTTTAATTCTCTGAATACATGAAAGTGAAAACAACTCAATTACGAGTAAAGTCAAAATCCTGCTTTTATATTTGTACTCGTAAAAGTACAGAAGAAGTTTACTTACAAGTTTTATCCATTTCAAAATAATGTGATTTTATTAAGTTATAATTATCCTCAAACTTGCACATTCTTAGTTTTTATGTGTCCAGATACTCAGGATTTTAGACTTTAAACACACTTCCTAACTTTAATGTTGCATCTGTTGATAGTTGGACTCATTTGAATTATTATATTATTATTATCATATTATCCTGCAGAGAAACTCAAATCCTCTGAAACTTTTGAGGGACAAAAAAAACACATTGTTCCTCCTCTAAATAAAAAAAAAAGTTAAAAAGTAAAATTCATGACCAATAAAATGAACCTTTGATGACTTTCAGCGGTTTTAAAATGTAATTTAGAGCAATTAGCACTGACTTAGCATTGTGTGCTAGCTGTGTGAAAAACACGAATCTCCAAAACCTTTTAAAGAGCAAAGAAAGCTTCCTGGTTTTCAGCTTGGTGACGCTGCACTTATGATCTCAACGGGATTTAAACGCTTATTTTTTCTAGTTTATGAATTTATGCAAATGAGGGGAACCAAATTAAACTCCCTGAACTCGGGTGTGAAGATACGTGTTTTCTCTCGTTGTGACATTTTCCTGAAACACAACTCAACCCGTCGTTTTCTGATTCAGAAATACGAAGCGATGACGTCACCTTTAAAAAACAAGAAAAAGAGAAGAAGACGTCGGAGCGCGTGCTGAACTTTGACCTTTCGTGCTCGCGTGCTCCCCCTGCAGGTCGACTCCAGATGCTGCAGGAGGCCCCGGGGCCGAGGGGGAGGGGGGGGCGCCGGCCCCGAACCTGACCAGCAACCGGCGGCTTCAGCAGACGCAGGCGCAGGTGGACGAGGTGAGACGAGGCGAGAGTTCGCTGAAAAAAACATCCAAAATATGAAGGACGAGAAGAAATAATCATCCGACAGAAAGACGATCGATGAATCACGGCGTAAATGAACGTCGCAAGAATCCGGAAACAAATTGGCTTTTTCACGGGAAGAAATACTTTTCCGGTTCCGGAGACACCGACGGGTGTCTTTTCTGTTTTTGTGTCCGTCCCCCAGGTGGTGGACATCATGCGCGTGAACGTGGACAAAGTCCTGGAGAGAGACCAGAAGCTGTCGGAGCTGGACGACCGGGCCGACGCGCTGCAGGCCGGAGCCTCGCAGTTCGAGAGCAGCGCCGCCAAACTCAAGAACAAGTACTGGTGGAAAAACTGCAAGGTGGGTTTGTAATTCACAACCCGAACCGTCAGACCCCGTCGCGTCGGGTTTGTTTTTTAGGCTCAGAGTTCTTCGGGTGGAAGAACTTTTTGGAAGAAACAAATGAAAGCGTCCAGAACTACCGAACCCGCCGTAACGTGACCTGAAGAAGCTTCTGGATCAGAAACGCGGCGCTGACATCTGCGTTTCGTTGCTTTATTGATGATTCGGAGGACGTGAGCTGAGTAGGCGGTCCTTCGATGAGGCCCAGAAAGAACCAGGTCCCAAAAACCAACTCCACCAGAACTTAGACATGAATTCTTCTTCAGACTTCAAAACCAAAATCAGATTTTTTTTTTATTCAAATCCAGATGATTTTTTATTAAAAGTCTGGACAGTAAAACAAATAAAAAGGTGAAATGGGATCCGAACCACGTGGAGTTGGTTTGAAACGTGATTCCAGTCAGATTTCTACAGATCAAAATCTGCTGACTCAGATCAGATTTCTTGCGTAATTTCCGGAGACGTCGTGAGCAGAATCGACGCTACCGCTAGCAGAGCGATCAGAGAGGAGTTTTTGGCGTTACCGGAGTTCGAGCTTCTGCGTTGGAAAAGCGTCGCTGTTGCGTTACCGCGGCAACAGAAGCAGATCGGTCGGTGACGTTTGCCTCTAAACTGTCATATTTACCCTCCTCACCCCCCCTCCATTTATCCGTCCGTCCATCCGACCTCGGCTGCCGGCGTCAGTCCCCCTCAAGCCCCGCCTCCTCCTCCTCCTCCTCAGCCGTCCAATCCGAATGGAGGAGGAGGATCACGTGAGCGGAGACGAGAACCGTTTGACTGACAGCGAGAGGAAAAAAAAAAAACAAATTCAATCTGGATTAGAGGCAGTCGCAGGGATTAAAGAGCCAGCTGTGATTTATGATGTAACTCCTCCCACCTCCCATCCATCACACACACACACACACACACACACTTTAAACAGCGAGTCGACACCAATCACCCCTTGTTCTCATTAATCCCCCCCCCTTCCTCCATACTCCCCTCCCCCATCAGAGGTGATGTGATTTCCTGTCGGTCTGACTCATATGTTATCAAGTGGATTTGATTTATAACACACAAAAACACACACACACACAAACAAACACAAACTCTCACACACACAAACAAACACACACACACACAGTTAAATCTGAAAAGCATCATCTGTATTTTTCACGTCTCTTTTTGTGTAAAATCCAGAATCTGTTTAGGAATTAAAGGTTTATTTCTTGTTGACATTTTGTTTGTTTGTGTTTCTGCCCAGATGATGATCATCATGGCGATCGTCGGAGTTTTATTTTTCGGCGCCCTTTTCTGTGAGTAACTCTTCACTTCCACTCAAATCTGTCGTACTTAAACCGACGACGACTTTATCGCCATGTTTCATGCTTTATTCACACGAAGTCGTCGTTTAGTCCGTTTCCGTTTCGTACAATTCATTTTAGACTTATTTGTAATATTTGTGACGTGAACTCGACTCTTAAAGGGCCGGTACATTTTTCAACAAACGTTGCAGGCGGTTAAAAAACACGTCACTGAGTCGGCCATCTTGTCTTCTCCGTCCTCAGTGTATTTCTTCTACTGAGCTGCTCTTCAGGGACGAACGGACGCGTCGCAGGACGCGTCTTCACCGACGAAATCCAGCTTCCTTCCTCCTCCTGCTCTTCATCCTCCTCTTCCTCAGATAGCTTCACACACGGTCTGTAATGTCCTCCTCCTCCTCCTCCTCCTCCTCCTCCATCAGGTGACAGACTGTTTTTTTTTTTTCTTCCTGGTCACATTTCAGTCAAATACAAAACTCTGTTTTCTTTTTGTTTTTCTTTCTTTACCCAAAATCTGTTAAAACTTCCTGCAAGACGAACAAAGCCATTCAGGAAAAAAAAAACCTTTTACTCTGAAAGGGAACAGGAAGTGACGTGTACAGGCGTCCAATGAGAACCTGCAGGAACAAAAACCTGTATTTAACACATTTATATATAAAACAGTCATGTTACGTTACAGGATTTAGATTTAGCTTGTTTGGGTTTTAAAACACGGTTTAGACTATTTCCTGGAGTTTGTGTCCTAAACTGGTTTTATTAATCTTCTCCACAAAAACAAAAAGCGGCGCGACATCTTGAGACGGTTTAAACTCGCCTGCAGGTTTTTATTTTTATAGCGAATCGATCGTAATTAGTCTCGAGATTTATTTTAATCCCGTCGGAAGCTCTTGAAGAGTTTTTCTTTTGGCTTCGGGAAAGAATTTCAACTTTTAAATGACAGAACGATGATTATAATTTTGTTTGTTTTGTCGTAATAATCCCATTTTAATCTCGACTCCTGAATCTGCCGTGTCATCGGTTTTAAACCCGACTTCGTCTGGTCTTATTCTACTTTATCGTACGGTACTTTTCTGTCGGTGTCGCTGCCGTTTTGTCCACTTTGAGCATAAATTTCACTTCTTGGTTAAGTTTGACTGAAAAAATGTATCAAAATGCTAAAAAATAAGAAATAAAATACCGAGAAAACTTAGAAATACGAAGCACAAAAACAGAGCGGGATGATAAATGTAGAAATTAATCAAAGATTTTTATGTTCGCAGAATCAAAGACGAAGTCTCTCAGTTCCTAAAACAACAATTCGACTGAAAAACATCCTTTTCTTCATTTTATTTTTTTCATTTCTGTTGGTCTGCTTCAGTTTCGAGTTATTTTAACGTTTAAAATATCTGAACTGTCCCGTTTGTTTGTTTTCTTCGTGTTGTGAAACGACCCGACTCGTGTTTTCTGTGGTTTCAACGTTTCCTTTGTTCTGCTTGAATCAGATTCTTTCACCTTTTTGAGGCATTTTCAGGGATGAAAGGTGAAACTGTAGAAAATCGAAGGACCGCCGATGTAAAACATTTCCACCGTGTTGGATGGAAATCGGGAGCAGCGGCTGCTTCTCGTACCGCCGGATGTTCTTTAACGTGCCGAGAGGCTCCGACGTTTCAGAGTCTGAAGTTTCAAATAAATTCATGTTTGCAACAGACGAGAAGTTTGAGCTTTGATTTCTTTGACATGTATACGGATTGTTTTGGTTTTTTTTTTTAAACTTTACAAATCTCCAATAAAGTAAAAACTGTAAAACAGTGACGTCGTCACATAACAGAGTTCATATGTTGAAACCGTTATCAGGTCTTTGAAGGTTCGACCAATAAACGACACCAAAAACGTGAAGTAGTGAATATTTCACATCGAAGCCGATTTTACCGACAGCGACGCAAAACAGTCGTTTCGTGTTGAAAAAAATTACGACCGACGGACGACGATGAAGATCAGGTTTGTTTTTCTTTTTTACATTCCTGCGGTCCGACCGATCACCGAGGCTTCGGTCCAGCAGAGGAAACAGATCGCAGCGAGCTGAAGAGACTTTTGGCCAAATAAAGTTCCTGGATGAGTGAAATAAAATAAAAATAAAACAAATAAAAAGTCAAGAAGAAGCTTGAACTCACCATAAAGACGAGTCGAGTCGGTTTCCTCCGCCACCTCGGAGGGCTGTTGTTTCTTTTGTTGCGTAATACCGCCCCCTTGTGTCGGTCGATGGGAAACACCTGCAACAATCTGGGTCACATCTTCACAAACTAAACTTATCGTGGTGGAAAACCTCCAAAAATGATGCGTAATATTAAAGCTGAAGGAGTTTGTGTTTAAGTTTTATTTCCAATGAAAATTGTGGCTCTAATGAAAGTAGAAATTCAATTCTATTGTCCCTGAACTGAACAAACAAACATTTATTTATTTATTACATTTTTTTTATTTAGGTCCCAAAAAACCATCATAATAACATTATATCAATAATATTAATACAGAAATTGAAAAAAGGAGAAAAAAATAAAATAAAATAGCTTTTCTGTCCACGGCCTCAGTCTCGAGGGAGGGGGGAGGGATAGAGGGGGGGAGGGGGAGGGGGGATTCGATCCTCCAGAAAAACTCTGTAAAGTCTGTTTGAGGTGTGTGGGGGGGGAGGGGGAGGGGCAAAAAGTGAAGTGGGCGTGGCTTCAAGCTTGGGGCGCGCTGTCCGTCATTCTGCTGTGCACCAATCAGGAATGTCGAGGTGAGGCAGGGGGTGGTTTCCGAGGTAACGAGCCAAGTTTCAGTCTACTGCTGCGACATCTGACGGAGAAGAACAACTTCGTATTATAGCAGCTCTTAAAACACCACGAATAATAATAACAACAACAAACAGCCGTTACATTTAAATACTAAACACGTACAAATATTTTTTTATTGTTGAAGATACAGAACAATTAAAACCAGTAAAAAAAAACTCAAATCCATTTTAGAAATGTTTTTTAAAAGAGCAAAATAACAGTTTCATGTTTGTGGATATCAAGAAATGTTACGTTAACGACTAATTAACACTGTAAATGTGAATTTTTAACAAAATTTCAACTGTATATCATTACTACGTTTTGCAAATTTATCAAAATAGTAAAAATAAGAAATTAATACTAATAAAACTCAAATTATGATGAAACAAAGAAACCTTGTTTGTTAAATCTGCAACTTGTGCTTAATGTAAACAAATTAAAGTGTCGCCGTGGATATTTCAAAATTTCAACAAAAATTGTATGAAAATAAACTTCATTAAAAATAGATATATTTAACACGAGGCTCCTGCACTCAGGATGTTTGGACCGAAATCTGTTCACGAAGTCACGTTGTGAAGAATCGACGACGTAAACAAATAAATTCAAGCATGAAGACTTTAAAAGGTGAGTTTTTGGTGCTGGATTGGATCGGCGGGAGGGTGGCTGCCTGTGATTGGCTGTTTAGTGGCGGGTCAGGATGAGGAAGTGGTTCACAAACCGTCCAGCAACCAATCACATCCGTGCAGATGTTTCGAGCGCGTGTCCCTCCGGCTGATCCGATCTAACACAAATATTCTCCAGGAAAATGAATGCAACGTCCTCTGAAGTGATGGAAACACGACCCTGTGTGTGTGTGTGTGTGTGTGTGTGTGTGTGTGTGTGTGTGTGTGTGTGTGTGTTACCTGCTGTGTCTGTGCCTGTGTGTCGGGTCCTCGGCTCGCCAGGCGGCTCAGGATGTTCCTCTCGGACATCTGGAGTCGCACGGCAACCGGCGGTATCCGGGCGATGGTTGCCGGGAGGCGGGTGACGTCCGCCTTCATGTCGCTCAGCAGCTCCTCCAGCTGCTTCAGCACTGACGGAGGAAGTTCGGTTCGCACGGTCAGATCAAGATCTTCATATCATTTGCAGCGTTTGAAGGATTATATATGTTATATTATTATATTATATCGATCATGATTAAAGACCGAAACTTCTTTCATGTTGGAAGAAACATCAAAACAAAAAAAAACACAAAAAAAAGTCTCAGTTCAACAGAATTTGACTCTAAACGAGAGAACAGGATGATAAATATAGAAATTAATCATCAATAAAGACTTTTATGTTCGTAGAAGTCTCATAAATCATGTGTTTGTTTGTTTGTTTGTTTGTTTGTTTACCTTTGTGCAGGACGGCGTTGGCCGGCTTGTTCCCCGACATGGACTCCTTACTGAGGTGTTGGTGCGACTCGGCGAGACACTCGACTTCGCTGAAGCGAGTGTTCAGAGCCATCGAGGGGTGAGAAGGGTCCTCCGACATGTTGAGGTAGGCGGCACGACGCAGCTGCTCCTCAATCACCAGCGCCTGCTCCAACAGCTGGAGAGGAGGAGGAGGAGGAGGAGGAGGAGGAAGAGGAGGAAGGAGGAAGGAGGAGGAGGAGGAAGGAAGAAGAGGAAGAGTGTCAGTTTGTTGAACGGATGTTTAAATCATCAGTTTTCAGATGTAACTGAATTTAACAAACATTATTTTGATCTGTTGAACTTGTTTCTGATTAAAGTTACGATTTTAAAAAAAAACATTTAATTTTACTTTTCTTCTGTTATTTTAGCAAATTTATCAAAATACTAAAAATAAGAAAATAAATAGAGAAAACTTCAATCACTTTTTAAAAATCTGGTTTTCAGTTTTTTTTAACAATCCCAAACAAAAAATAATAATTTATTTGTGCAGCAACGATTAAACTCCATCAGAAACGTTTTAAAGATTTTAATGTCTAAAGATCAAAGATCTGAAACAGCTGATCAATCCCGATGTTTCTGTTCGTACCTTGAATCTCCGGGCGAGGAACTTGTTCTTGATCTCCAGGAAGTTTCCTCGGTTCATCTCTCCTTTGAACGGCTCGTTGAGGATGGCGAACTTCACGTCGTTCTGGATGTCCTGCCAGCGGGCGTAGCCGTGTCTGAGGGGGGCGGAGTCAAAGGGGAACAACTCGCCGTGATGTCACAAACACGTAACATTAAAAAAATTAAACTTTCAGAGATTAAAAAAAAAAAAAAAAAAAAAAAAAAAAACGAGCCGAGCAGCGAGGCGAAGAATAAAAAAGACAAAGGATACTGTATGATGCCGGCCAGCAGCCAGTAGTCATGGCGACGGTGCCAGATCTCATTGGTCTTCTTGGTAACCGTGGCAGCGCGCTCCTCGTTCTGCCACAGAGAGTGTAGCTCTGGAGAGAGAGAGAGGAGGTCAGCGAGGGGCGAGAGAGTGTGTGTGTGTGTGTGTACCTGTGTGTGTGTGTGTGTGAGTGTGTGTGTGTGTGTGTGTGTGTGTACCTGTGAACCCTCCGTCGGCGATGTTGAACATGAACCGGGTCTTGACCTTCTTCTTCTCTTCGCTGGCGCCGCTCACCGTGGTGGCGGGTGGCGACAGCGGTGGTTGCCGTGGCGGCGGCGACAACGACGGCGGCCGAAGCTCCGCCCTCCTTGCCGCTGCTGTCTCCGTTCTGCAGTTTGGCGGTCGCCTCCTCCGACTTCGGCGCCTCCTTCTCCTCCTTCAGATCTGCAGGTTGGACGGAGAGGCTTCGGTGAGCGACCGGACGGCGACGAGGCCGGATATTTTCAAAATAAAAGCTTTCGTTCGTTACCTTTCTTTTCCTCTGCGGGAGGAGTCGTGTCCATCTTCTCCTCCTTCTTTTCTTCCGCTGCGAAATAGAGATGATAAAAAAATGTCACGAGAAAGTAAAGACGGAGAGAAGTTCTCGTTACAGAATTAAAAAGCAGATATTTGGAGGTGAAACCCAAAATAAATACGAGGTGCGGTCGGAAAATTTGAACTCTTTCATTAAAACCCTCATTAAGTTCACTGGGCATCAAAAGGTCAAAGGTCACAGCTTTTTCCCATCAGCTTCTGTATTAAATAGATTTGTGTGTGTGACCCAGTTTCTTACCTTTGACCTCGGTGTCCTCCGGTTTGACCTCTGACCCCTCCGTCTTGGCGTCCGAGGGCGACTTGGTGTCCTCGGCCCCCTCCGGGCTCTTCTTCTCGCCCTCGGCCTCCTTCTCCTTGTCGCCGTCCTTGTCTTTGACGCCGTCGGCGTCGCCGTTGCTCGGTTTGTCCGTCTCCATCGGCTCCTCCCCGTTCTTCTTCTTCTCCTGCTGCTCCTCCTCCTCCGTCGTCGCCGGACTCTTCTCGTCGTCGTCCGGGATGGCGATCACCTCGCCGCCGGCCTTGACCGCCTCTTTGCCATTCTTCTCCGCGTCGCCCTCCTTCTTCACCTCCTTCTCGCCGTCCTTCGCCGCCTCCTCCGCCTTGGCGGACTCGTCGCCTGCGGCGGGCGTGTTGGGCTGCGTGTCGGCCGGCGTCCCGGTGGACGGCGTTTTTCCGGGCGACTCGGGCTGAACCGCCGCCGCCGCGGCCGCTGCCCTCTTGTTCTCCTCCAGCTCGGCCATCCACGGCATCGACCACTGACCGTTCACGTGCTCGAACTCCTGCACCTGAGGAGCAACGACGTCACGAATCAGACTCACGTGGTCGTGATCGAAAAAGGAAGGAGATAAAAGAAAAGGAGCGGGAGAAAAAAAAAAAAAAGAACCTTTTTGCGAATGAGCGACATGACGCCGATGCGGGTGAGGACGTGTTGCCGTGACAACCCTTCTCTGGGGACGCCGTCGGCGAAGGTCTCGGCGCCGTCGGCTCCGGGCTCGCAGAGGTGACGCATGAAGAGGGACACGTACGCCCTGAGAGACGGGAGACACGGGAGACACGGGAGGTCAGACAGGAGGAGATAAAAGAAGAAGAAGAAAAGGAGGAAGTGGAAGGACGTTATTCTCGTCGGACGCTGCGTTTCTCACTTGAACTCCTTCTCAGATTTCCCTCGCAGGTCTCGGACCAGCCACTGGGTGGTGAAGGCATCCTGCGGAGGCATCCCATAACGCATCACTGCGTTCAGGAAGGCCTTCCTCTGCCGAGAGTTGAAACCCAACACCTGGAAAACAGCAGAACCTGCAGTCAAAACTCAGGGCTGAAATATCTCTAGCCTCATTCAACTGAATGTCGCTGCCGCCGCCTCCTCCTCCTCCTCCTGCTCCTGCTCCTCCTCCTCCTCCCTCACCTCGATGTTGCCTCCCACCCTGGCCAGCAGGGGGGGCAGCGGTTTGTCTTTGTCGTTCCTCAGGCCTTTCCTGTTCGGCCTGCGCGAGTTGGCTGCAGAGAGAAAGGAACAAGTTGTGGTGACACTGAATTTTTACAAAATAAAAAAATATTTAAAAAAAAAAAGCTGCAACTTAAATCACTCTGTTTTAATTAAACATCTTCGTACAAGACCTCCACGTCTTTAACGCTTTCCTCACCTTCTGTTCTCTCGTCGAAGTCTTCGTCGCCCTCCTCGGACGCCACCGAGTAATCCGATTGGCCGTCGGACTGGTCGTCCTGCCAATCAGCTGCGAGACAAAAGAAAAAAAAACAAAGAAACAGAGGATTATTTTTTTTCAGCAGGTGTTTTCAGTACAAACGTTTTTTGTTTTTTTTAATTGTTTAAAACAAAAACAGAAAAATATTTATTCTTAAATGGAACAAAAGCTTCTCGTTACTGTTGGCACGGTAACGAAGAGCTCCCTCTATCCCACATTTTAATATATCAATAGTAGTTTAAAAAAAGAAAAAAAACAACTTTGTATCAGGAAGTGATCACATTAATTATTTTATCAAGTAGGGCTTAAATAATAAAAAAAAAAAACTTCTCAACTTGCAATTTTTGAATTTTCCGAAAGAAAAAAAAAAAAAACTCACTTAAAACCAAAAATCACAACGACATTTTTCAGAAAATCCACTACAAAAGTCAAAACATTTTTGATTGCAACAATAAAAAAACAACAACAAATTTTTCTTTCTCAACTTGCCATTTTTTTTTGAATTCCTGGAATTTTCTGAAAAAAAAAACTGATTTCAAACTCTGCAAATTCCATCGACATTTTTCAGAAGATCCAACGCAAAAATTAAACATTTTTGATCGCAACAATAAAATGAAAAAAATTATTTCCCAACTTTCAATTTTTTTTCTTCTAATTCCTAGAATTTTCCACGAAAAAACAAAATCACTTAAAACCGCAAAATTACTTCGACATTTTTCAGAAAATCCAACGCAAAAATAAAAAAAAATGTTTGATCACAACTACACACACACACACAAAAAAAAAATAAAGTATTTTTTTCTTTCTGAACTCGCAATTTGTTATAATTCCTGGAAATTTCCCCGAAAAAAAAAAAAAAAAAATCACTTAAAACTGCAAATGACCGACAATTTTTTGAAAATCCACACATTTTTGACGCAACAATAAAAAACAACAACAACGCTGGTTTCTCGGTGGGGGGCGAGCTGATAAAGTAAATCTGACCTCGGTCCTCCTGCGAGCCGTCGTTGTAGTTGACCTGCTTGCGGATGCGTTTTCCTTTCCCCAGGTTTCGAGCCAGATCCTCCTGCTGCTGCTCGTAGTGGTGACGCAGCAGCTTCTCCCAGTAGTCCGGATCCACGCTCTCCTCCTGCTTGATGATCTCCCGCTGCACCTCCTCCTCCTGAGAGAGAGAGAGAGAGAGCGAAACGAACAGTTGAGGAGAGGGAGGCGCGGGGCGGGGTCGACGGCGGGAGAGGGGGGCGGCGCTCACCTCCTCCTCCTCGTCCTTCACCACGTACTGAGCCACCTTGAAGGAGCTCAGGTACTCGTTCATGCTCTGCAGCTCCTTGTCGTCGGTGGCGTCCTGGTTCCGGTCCAGCAGCCGGTCCACCGCCTTGTCGTCGTAGTGGATGATGCTGCTGTCCTCCTCTCGGTTCTCACCTGAAGCCACACGGCAGTTTAATATCCGCTCGCTTTTCCTTCAACAACAACGAATCGGTCTTATTGGTTCTCATCCTCACGTTCCAGCTCGTCCTTGAACAGCTCCTCCGTCCCGAACTTCAGGATGTCGTCCAGCTCCTGTTTGGACATGGAGCCCGTCTTGGACCCGAGACCGGGTCGCACCACCAGGTGAGTCAGCATCATCTTCTTCTTGGCGACCTGCAGGGAAGAAAAGATGGAAACTAATCTTACAGGCCGTAATGGATGTTTATTATTATTATTATTATTATTATTATTCCCGCTCACAGGTCAACAACATTTAGTCTTTACAAGAACCTCTGGAGATGTTCTTCCTATTTTTGGGCCCGTTTTTCTCTCGACAGATTGAATTTCACACATTGTTGATAAGAAAAAAAAGGTAAACAATTTTTTGTTTGTCGTATCTTTATCCCGAGATCGTTTTAAAGTGTTGGATGGAAAGGAAAGATTTGTTTCTTCCTCTCGTTTGCATTGCGGCTCTGGAAAGTCTCAGGCCCCGAAAAGTTTCCTTTGTTTTCTGTCTTATTTGCAAGTGATTCTTTCCGGATCTAATTGACGACTATCTTGTGACCTACAACCAGCTCAGTATTACCATACAAAAGCAGGTACAAAGGGAACGGGGGTGACGGTCTACTGTTTGTCCCAGTGTATAAAAGCTGATCTACGGAGGAGTGAAGGTCCTTCTTTGCTGGACACTTCTCTTTGAGGGTGCATGTATGTGTTCCTTCTTGCAAGAATAAATGTCCGATGTGTTTGATTTTGAACCGAGCCTCTTGAGTCATTTTTCCAACAGCGTTCAAAAAGAAAAGGCACGGTGTGACCCCGCCGAGCGTCGTCCCGGTTACCTGAGTGATCCTCTCCTCCACCGAGGCCTTGGTGACGAAGCGGTAGATCATCACCTTCTTGTTCTGCCCGATACGATGAGCTCTGCTGAAGGCCTGGATGCAGATGAGGAAGAAGAGGAGGATGAAGAGGAGGAAGAACATTTCATCTGCTAAAATAAGAAAGCGTTTAACGTGGGAACGGCGTCGCCGCGGCGATCCCGGCGGCGCACCTGGATGTCGTTGTGAGGGTTCCAGTCCGAGTCGTAGATGACGACGGTGTCGGCGGTGGCCAGGTTGATGCCCAGACCTCCGGCCCTCGTCGACAGCAGGAAGGCGAACTGCTGAGCGCCGGGAGCTGAAGGACGGAGAGGAAGACCATTAAATATTGTCCAAACAAAAAATAATAGAAACCAAAAAAAAGATGGTGTTAATCTCACCGTTGAATCGATCGATCGCCTCCTGCCTCATCCCGCCCGTGATTCCTCCGTCGATCCTCTCGTACTTGTAGCCCTCGTTCTCCAAGAAGTCCTCCAGCAGGTCCAACATCTTGGTCATCTAGTGGACGTAACGCAGCAGAGGACCGTTTTGTCTCAAGAATTTTTCTTTTTTTTTTATCACCAGGAAACTTTTTTTTTTTTGTATCCTTAACTGGACTCTTACCTGAGAGAAAATGAGTACTCGGTGTCCTCCGTCCTTCAGCTTCCTCATCATCTTCTGCAGCAGCAGCAGTTTCCCAGCAGCCTTGGTGAGAGACTGTCCGTCGTACATGCCGTTGGGCATCTTTGGAGCTTCCTGTTTGGACCAGAACGTTAAAACTCTGAAACAACCCCTAAAAAAACAACAACTTAAAATATCTGCAGTGTAAAGAAATACGTGGAGTTTTGTATTATTTGGATGGTTTCTTCCCGGGTCGTACCATCGCGGCCGCAGGGAAGAGGTAGGGGTGGTTGCAGCACTTCTTGAGGTCCATGACAACGTTGAGCAGCGAAACCTGGTTTCCGCCTCCTTTGGTGTTCAGAGCCTCGAAGTTTTTCGTCAGGATGAATTTGTAGTATTTCCTGCAAACACACAAATAAAAAACCTTCAGCGTCCTGTTCTGTCCAACAGGGTCACCCCCGTCCCCCCGTCCCCCTCTCCTCCTCCCTCATTGACTCACTTCTGCATGGGGCTGAGCTCCACCCGGACGATGAGCTCAGTCTTGGAGGGCATGTGCTTGAAGACGTCGGCCTTCAGTCTCCTGAGCATGTGCGGGCCGAGCATGTCGTGCAGCTTCTTGATCTGGTCCTCCTTGGCGATGTCGGCGAACTCCTCGAGGAACACCTCCAGTTTGCTGCGGGCCGAGACGTTTGCGTCATTTTAGCGTTTTTCGGTTGAGATTACAGCAGAAACCTAAAAGTGTCCGAATTTACAAAATCCGAAGGGATTCAGAAGAAGCTAAAAACGGATTCTGCTCCACAAAATGTTATTTTCTTTGAAGATCCTCAACTGACAATTTTTTAGATCATCTTTTAAGATAAAACAACAAAATAATGACCAAATACTTGGATAATAATTTGTGTCTGATGTGGTTTTTCCACACAAAAAAAAGATGTTTGCCGCCCAAATTTACTGTTAAAAGTAAAAAAAATTAATTTGAAATGCTGCCAGAAATCTGCTGAAACAGCAAAGTCAGTAAAGAACAAATCAAATAATTCAGTTTGATGGAAAGTTCAGATACTTTAGTCTTGAATACAAAACTCCCACGAGGTCTTTGTAAAGAGAAAGATAAAAATATATATATTTAAAAAAAAAAAAAACTCAGATTCTTTCCGACGAGGCGGCGACGTACCTGAACCTCTCGGGCGTGAGGAAGTTGAGCAGGTGGAAGAGCTCCTCCAGGTTGTTCTGCAGAGGAGTTCCCGTCAGCAGCAGCTTGTGCTGCAGAGGGTAGTTGTTCAACACCCGGAAGAACTGCAGGAGGCGACGAGAGGACGACGTGTTTACGACAGCTGCACAGCTTTTTATTTACAACTTAAGATGCTGCCAGCTTCTGATTCACTTTCAGAGCAGGATGTTTGTTTTTGTGGTTTTAATGGAGTCCATTTCAACGCTTGTTTATTGAAGTTTGCTGTGTGTGTGTGTGTGTGTGTGTGTGTGTGTGTGTGTGTGTGTGTGTGTGTGTGTGTGTGTGTGTGTGTGTGTGTGTACCTTGGACTGGTTGTTCTTCAGCCTGTGGGCCTCGTCCACCACCAGACAGGCCCAGTCGATGGAGCCCAGGATGGCCATGTCGATGGTGATCAGCTCGTAGGACGTCAGCAGGACGTGGAACTTGATGGACGAGTCTTTCTGTTGGGAGACAAACCGGTGGTGAAGATCTTAAAAAGCTCATGTTTAAATCCAGATGTTTCCTCCTCCTCCTCCTCCTCCTCTCACCTTCATCCTGGACGCCTTCTTCCCTCCCCGGATGGCGTTGTCCTCGAAGGAGAACTCGTTCTCCCTGATGACGGCTCGGCTGTCCTTGTCGCCGACGTACGTCACCACGTACATGTCGGGCGCCCACATCTCGAACTCTCGCTCCCAGTTGATGATGGTGGAGAGCGGCGCGCTGACCAGGAACGGACCTTTGGAGTGGCCCTGGGAGGAGGGAGGAGGGGGGAGAGGGGAGGGGTCAGAGGTCAAACGCTTCAGTCGTGATAAACTGGACGTTTCTTTCACGGTCGGGAGGCAAAATTACTGCAGATTTAATTCTTTTTGTCGAGTCTGAGATTTTTGACCTGAAAGATGCTCAAATCAAATTATATAAACTTCAATTAGCAGAAATAAAACATCAGTTATCCTAAAAAAAAAAAAAAAAAAAAAAAAAAAAAAAAATTCAACATCCTTTCAAAATAAGATACAAGCCATTTGGACGATGCATCTTGTACTTTTCAAAATACTGGAAATACAACTTCATGGTATTTTGAATTATAATGACATGAATACAAATTTATGGCGAAATAACAAAATGTTTTTACTTCCTGGATCCCTAAAAAAAAAAAAAAAACATTCATGTAATGATTTTTAATCGAGCTACAATTAAAAACTTGGTTTTTTTTTTTTTTATCAATTAATCTGACATCAGTAATTTTTTTTTATCCTTATTGTTCACAAAATAAGTTAATTTATTTTGGATTAAAATAATTGATCACTTGACTCACTTCACGTCACTTTTTACCCCAAAATAAACATGTGTAACATGAATTAGAGAAATTAAAATTGAACAACATTAAAACATGTATTTAAAATCCAAACACGTGACAAAACATGATATTTGGTATAAAAATCCCCACATTAAGCTCCTGGATCTCCTGCTGCTCAGGCAGGAAGTGTATTCTGGCCTCCCGCCTGCAGGTGGCAGCAGCCACACACGTGATGAGCATGTGTGTGTATGTGTGAATGTTTACGGTTTGAATTCCAACTTAATGTCGACAGATTTCACCTGACTCATACAAAATGGCTGGATGGCTCCTGACCAATAGGACGGCAGCTAGCTGACAAGACAGGGGGAGGAACCAATCACAGCTGGGAGCCAAGAAACGTAGTGAAAAATGCAGGTCGGATTACATCGATTATAACTAAATATAAAATAAGAATGAATAATAATAATAATAATAATAATAATAATAATAATAATAATCTTAAATGAGGAAACACTTTTAAAGTCATAACTGGCTTTGATTTTGGAGACTCTGCTCACGTGGCAGCTCGAAGAAAAAGCATCTTTAAAGCTTTCAGTGTGTGTGTGTGTGTGTGTGTGTGTGTGTGTGTGTGTGTGTGTGTGAGACACATCTGTAACACTCACCTCTTTGTACAGTGAGTAGAGGAAGACGGCGGTCTGCACCGTCTTGCCGAGGCCCATCTCGTCGGCCAGGATGGTGTCGGTGCCCTGAGCCCAGGAGAAGCGCAGCCAGTTGAGGCCCTCCAGCTGGTAGGGGTGCAGCGTCCCGCCGGTGCTGTCCAGGTACTCCGGCTGTCGGTCGAACTTTATGGTCGGCTGGGGGGGTTGGGGGGGGACAGATTTTTAGAAAACATCCAGAGTTACGCACAAATAAAACAAACGTGTTAACGAATCAGTCAGAAAATGTAAACGTTGATTTTAAATGAAATCGATTTTCAGTTGTTGGAGACTTTTGTATTAAAACAACTGGAAATCTTGCAGGTACGAGATCAAACAAGTCCAGAGACTCGAGATGTAACTTTGGTGAACGAGTGTTTCAAACTACGTCGCGTGAACATTTTGTGATTTTCACCGTGGACCTGAAACTGGAGCAGAGAAACAGATTTTGAAGGTCAAACTCTGAAATCATCAACAGAGACCCTCGAAACGCTTCAGAAAGTCGACGGCGACGAAGCGACGAGCTGTTTCCGAGTGACGTTTCAAGAGGGGGCGGAGCTTCACCGCCCAAAGACCGAAGAAGAAGAAGAAGAAGAAGAAGGCGCGTCAGGTTCAGGAGACACCAGGTGGGTTTTCATTTGACGTTGTGTCACCGTGAATTCGTCCCCCCGCAGGGTCAGACCGTCGAAAGTTCTACCGGGAACCTTCTGACATTCGCTGCGAACTGTGGGCGCCATGGCAACATGATTCTGGACAACACGCCGGCTCACAGCGGAGGGAGAGGAATCGGTGGAAATCGCCGCACGGGCTAAGGAACCGTCGGCTGTAAAAGCAGGCATGTTGAAGATTTTGAGTTTCTCGCCCTGCAACCAAAACACAAATCGCAGCTCCTCCACGAGAGCTACTTTCTGAAGCCGAATCAGTCTGATCACGTCTGGTACATCCTTTGGTCGCCTTTAAAAGCCGATTCGTCCCTGAAAACGCTCCTCTGACTCTTTTGGTTCCCAAAGCAGCTGCTTGCTGAAGATCTGTGACTCAACCAACGACTTTATCTGAATTAAAAGTCACCCGGGTGGACTTACGTCTATCACCGGGTTCTCAGGAGGTCTGTCCGGCCGCTTCACCCGTCCTTTCACCTTCAGCTTCTTCCCGGGTTTCCCCTCGTCTCCCATCATCAGCTCCCTACAACAAAACAAACAAACAAACCCAGTTAGTGAGAAGTTGTTTGTGAGTTCCTGCTAATCTGACCTGTGAGCAGCTCTCACCTGTGGTTCCAGTACTGCACTTTGTACGTGTCGTAGTCCTGAACGTCCATGTCCTCGGCCTCCCAGGTCGCCTGGTCGTACGCCAGCTCCCTCCACTTGATCAGGTAGTGGACGTTGTTCTTCCTGTCCACGCTGTAGGGGACAAATAATAAAAGTGTAGAAAGGACAGAAGATTTAAGACATCGTCTCGTGAGAGCATCGTCGAAGCAGAAAGGCTTTTTAAAATGTAAATTTAACTCTGAAGATAAGGATCCAGAGGAGCTTTCATTTTGATAGGGGGTTTCCTGCGCGTGCGGCCGACCTGTGGTTGAGGATGCGGTGGATCAGCAGCCACTCCATCTTGATGCCGAAGCGCAGGTACTTCTCCTCCAGCTGAGCGTACATCGGGTCCTTGTTCTTCCTCTTCACGCTCTTGTCCTCCTCGCCGTCGCCGAAGTCGATGGGCGGCGGCTCGTCCATGTCGTTCTTCCTCTGGTAGTTCCTGAACATCACCTGGCAGTGAAGCTCGAGCTGCAGGTCGAAGGGACGAGGTCAAAACGGGACGAGAGGCCGTGTGTGTGTGTGTGTGTGTGTGTGTGTGTGTGTGTGTGTGTGTGTGTGTGTGTGTGTCGTACACACACCTGCAGCTCGGTGACCCAGGAGCAGTGCCAGTACGACATGCTGGACCACTTGGCGAAGAACTCCCTGTCGGGCCGCCCTGCCAGCGGGGCGGGGTCGGGGGCGTCGGCCGGGAGGTCCAGGGGGCGGGGCACCGGCGTGGGAGGGGGCGGGTCTCCCCACCGCCACGTCAGGATCTTCTGTACCTTCCCCTTCATGGCTGGACACTAGAAGAGGATCAGCAATGCGTTATTTTAACAGAAGAGAAAGAAGAAAGAGGAGTTGCTGTTTTTTTGTACTTTCTTTTAACAAATCAAGAAAATAATCGGGAGATTATTTCAGTGTTTCCACTGATGTTTTAATTGAAAAACTGACAACAAATTTCAAAACACCGACGTCTTTGAATTCAGCACATCTTTTTTAGCCGCTGCATAAAAGATGCGACGAATCTGATTCCTTTTGGTTTTAGCGAGTTGTTTGTGGAAAGAGATCACAGCAGCTCTTTTTTGAAACAACTAATCAAATCACAGAAAATCCTCTTTTGGAAAAGTGTTGTTTACTGCATCCACTCCGGTAGCCCTCCCCCCCACTCGCCGGTAGCCCCGCCCACTCACCGTGCAGCGGGGGCAGATCCACTCTCCGTTGGGGATCTCGGGCAGCGGCGGGTTGAGGCAGTGGATGTGGTACGACGACGGGCACGAGTCGCAGCAGAGCAGCTCCCCTCCGTCTTTGCAGACCCGGCAGAACTCCATGTGGTGGTCGTCCTCCTCCATCTCGCCCACCTCCACGTTGTCCTCCTCCCCCTCGGAGGCCTCCTCCCGGGCCTCCCACTGGATGCCCTCCTTCTCCTGTGATTTGGAGGGAGAAGCGATCCAGTTAAAACTTAAGGCAAGAAATATAAAAAACCCATTTTTTTTTTTAAACTTTTTTTTTTTAAAAGAAAATGGACATTTAGGTGTTTATTTTTTTACGACACCTTTGTGTATTTTGCGTCTGTAGATTTCTTCCTAAATCCATCGAAAAGTTAGCTTTTATAAAATGTTATATAAATCAGGTTATGAATGATATATAATCCAACCTTCAGACCACAGATGAGGAATAAACCCAGAAACGTGGGTGTTTTAAGTGCTGCTGAAGTGGAGACTTTAAACTCATAGGACAGTTTTAAAAAGACAAAACTCATTATTCATAATCTGATTTACGTCACTTTTTCTTCTTATTTATATTATTTATGGCTGCTGACGGTATTTTATGATTTATAAAGGGATTAAAAAAAGAGATATCCAAAATTCCCTGTAAAAACATTCAACACCAATATGTCAACAACACATTTTAAACCAGATTTTTGCAAATTAGCTCATTTCATTAAAAAAAAAAATTAAATAAAATTAAAAAAAAAAAATCTAAAAAAAAAATCTGCATTTGCATATTAAAATGTACTTGAACATAATTATCCTAATATAAATAATCAATTGGGAATGTTTCGTGCTTAGATAAAACTAGTTTGATGTTTTGTGTGACCGTGTTGGCATAATTTAATAATTTAACATAATCAAATTAAATATAAATTCATCAGACTTTTAAGGCACCCAAAAAAAAAAAAAAAAAAGATTATGACATCTATGCTCTGTGATTTTGACATCTTTACCAGAACAAAAGGAAAAAACAAAAAAAAAGGATGTTTTTGTTTTCGGTGGAATATCCCTTTAAGCGTCAGCCCTGTTTTCCTCTTACACAGTGCGGGCAGCTCCAGGTGCCCTCCGGCGCCTTCTCCATGTCCGGGTCCAGGCAGACCATGTGGTACGCCCGGGGGCAGGTGTCGCACAGGATGATCTCCCCGCCCTGCTGGCACACCTCGCAGTAGTCCTGGTGGTCCGTCTCGTAGCCGTCCCCATCCTCTGCTTCTGATTGGAAAGGCACAAAGAGTCTCAACAAAACGAAACAAAACAGCAGGAAGTGATGCAATTCCAAAGTTCACGAGGTGTGTGTGTGTGTGTGTGTGTGTGTGTGTGTGTGTGTGTGTGTGTGTGTGTGTGTCAGAGGAAAGCCCACTCTGAGTCACCGTTTCCCCTCGAGTACAGATTTCAGAATCTAACCGTTATAAATATCCATTTTTAAAAGAGGATCCTTGAATCGTTCCATAAAAACCTCACAAATCGTATTTTTCTTCCCGTCCACAGTTTTTTTGTTGACGCATCAGATCCGAGCAGCTCGGCAACAAAACCCTCAAAACTTCTGCGTTTAGTCCTCCGAGATGAAACAAAAACAAACACGGCTGCTCTGTGACGACTTCCCGCCAATCTCGATCCGTCCGTGACGTCGTCAACGGAGGACGAGGCGGTAGGCGACAACCCAGATGATGTTGTCCGTCTAAATATAATCAAACTGCGCTGACTCAGCAATGACTAATGTGTGTGTGTGTGTGTGTGTGTACACCTCAGACTTTCAATGCTTCCCCCTGCATGCAGTCATTACCATTCACTTAACCTGCAATCTGTGTAAACTCCATCCACAACTACAGCTCAATAGGAAGAGCGCCGAGTCATCAGATAGAAAGTCACTTAAAACAAAACAAAAAAAACTTACAACTATACGCAACAAGGAAGAAAAGATGTTTCAAAATAAATAAAATAAAGACCAAGAAGAGTGAATTAAAGGTTTGGATTATAAAGCAGGTCCAGGTGCTTCATGAATGCAGCTTAAGTGTCAAAACCTTCCGCACACAGAAACAAACAAGAGTTCCTGTTTTGTGCCGTTGGGGACTTCCTTAAGTTTGTGATGTCACAGATCCATTCACGAGGTTCATTTTGATTTAGTTTAGCTGTACGGCGTCACAGTTTCTCAGAGTCAGCCGGCACTGTGCTACAGCAGAGCGTGGTGGGTGGAGTTACAACGCTCCAGGTTACGTAACTCCTGTTCTCTGAGTGCTCTCACGGTGAGACAGAAGGAAGAAACAAAAGTCCATTATTTGTTTTTACTGTGCTGAATCGACTTTATTAAATTTATGCCTGCCGTCAGCACAACCCACTATCCAACCGTTCACGTGGGGGGGGGGGGCCGTTCCGCCACAAAGCTAACAAGCTACGAGCCAATCAGAAGAGAGGGTCACCGATATCTACGTTTTAAAGTTCAGACGTTAGCTCGGACGTACCTTTCTTCTTCTTGGGTTTGCTCTTGGACGGCTTCTTTTTGCTGCGGCTGCTTCGGCTGTTCGAGCCCTCGGAGACGGAGACGCTGTTCATGCTGCCGTCCTCGAAGTCGCTGTCCACGTCGGGTTCGTCCTCCTCGCTCTGCGCACGCCAGGAAAAACAAAACGAGTTTACGGAGGAACGACTTCCGGCTGCGTGCGGGAACGAGCGTCGGCGAAACGTACCGATGAGCGTTTCCTCTTGCTGTTGAAGCCTCCCAGTTTGATCTTGAGAGGAGCCACTTTCTTCGTCTTGGCGTTATTCTTCTTCTCTTGCGGCTTCGCTGCAGGTTTGGACTTCTTGCGGGCGTTGGGACCTGCAGACAAAACAAAAAGGACAATCAGCCAAACGCACGTCCAGGAATAAGAGCTTACCCAGAAGCTTGAAGGAGGGGGAACGTCTCACCTTTGCCTTCCTTGGTCTTGGCCTTGCGTAGCGGCGGTGCGGGGGCCGGCTGAGGCTCCACCGGGGGGGGCGGAGGGGGCGGGGGCGGAGGAGGCGGCGGGGCGACCTCCGCCACCATGTTGTCGACGGCGGCCGGCACGTTGGCGGTCGCCAGAGCGGCGTTGGCGGCGGCGGCGCCCCTCAGCGGGTTGTTGGTGCTGAACTCGCGCCACTTGGCGCCCAGAACCATCATCATCTTCGACACGGCGATCTTCGGGTTCTTGGCTGCGATGAGGGGTCTGCGGGGAAGTCAAGGAAATGTGCCGATGTCAGCGCTTTCCCACAATATCTATACGATGAGAGCTTCGATCAATAATCATCTCGAATGTGGACATAAAGAATATAAATTGAACAGCTAGAGTTCAGAAATTGCCCCTTTACTGTTCTGCAGCTTTTAAAACCAGGAAAAGACAATGACGGTATTATGATCTGTTATTTTACACACTTTATCTGAATTTACTTCCGAATGTGGTCATAAGTTGGAAAAAGAAGAAGTTGCCGCGGCAACGTGGGAAAGAAAACTGTTAAAAGAGCCCAAAATCCCATTATGTAAGACCTCATAAAGGGAGTCATTGTGCAGTGGTTGTAAAACGTGTGTGTGTGTGTGTGTGTGTGTGTGTGTGTGGTGTGTGTGTGTGTGTCTTACCTGACGAACTGGCTGAAGGCCTTGTAGTTGGTCAGAGATCGGTAGTCTTCCTCGGTGAAGATGTGGTCGATGTCCTCCATGCCCCAGTCGTCCAGCAGCTGAGACGACGACTTCGGCTCCTGCAGAAACAACAACAACAACAACAACAACACTCAGGTGAAAATGTACAATAACAGACACGCACAGTAAAATACATGCGAATTCTTCTAAACCTTTTTTATTTTTTTTAAACTCTTTTTAAGTGTCATCAATACTGATGTGATTTATTGATGAGATAAGGAAAGTGTGGGAAAGATCGAGGTTAGAGAAACATGTGCGAACATTTATTTCCTGTTATTATTTCATGTGAGAAGCTCCGACCCGGTGAAACGACATGCGGCATCTCTTTTCTGAAAGACAACAAACCGATTGATGGTGATTACGAACGAGTCATCGTTTATCAGGCGCTGCCGTTTCACATCAGTTAATCCAAAGACAATCAAACTTATGATGAAAGTTTGGTCCTTGTTTTTGATCTTCTGCAGAATAAATAATAAATAAGTCTTTCACCTCCGACTGCGAGTCGATTACATCAAAGCTCGCTACAACGAGCGATGATTTTTCAGACAATTACTCATCATTAATCACTAAATCACAAAATGCCACAACGTGGTAAAAACTAGAGCTCAACCCGATACGTCGGCAAACAATCGTTAATATAAACAAATATATGGTTATCAAACTATTCAGACTTGTGACAAAGATCATCAGTAAAGCTCACTGTGAATTACATCATTATAAATAATCAAAAAACAATACAAATGCAACAATTTCTAATGAACCCAAAGCATCTTTTTCTGCATCATCTTTAAAGAAAGAAAAGAAAAATAGAGGTTTATATCAGCCAACATATCCACCAATACTGATATTCTTCAGGATTTTCCGTAGCATTTTAAATCGAATAATTGTGAAGAGCATCAAACGAACTGAATGACTTTTCCTTTCAATTTTGTCCTTCAGTATGTTTGTATATTTATCTGCTGTAGCTTTTCCACATTTTTATACAGATACGGTTCAAAAATGAGAACCTGAACTTTTTGAGCAGCTGAAATCCAATATCAGGCAAGAATGGGACAACATTTCACTTCCAAAACTCTAGAAAACATTTACAGAGTGTCGTAAAAACACCCGGTAAACAATAAAATGTTTCAAAAATAGCATATTTTTAATTTGAAAAAACACGCCAAAAAAGTTTGCTTTGGAGAAGACACCAAATAGGTTCACCTAAATCCTCCACAAACCTGGAGAAAACCATGACATCATCCGATTAAAATCCTCCAGCTGATGCGTCGGTCGGGCGCGAGTGAAAACCCCCAAAAAGATGAACACTTCTCGTTTTGTCCGACCCCAAACACGGTCGCTCCATTATCACACAAGACAAAAGAAAAAGCAAGCAAACCCTCCCAATTCAGAAACGGGAACCACGAAATGTTTCAAACCGTTGATTTCCGAAAAAAAATAAAAGACTTTTAAAAGATAAATCAACCATAAAAAAAAAAAACATCGACAAGAACTGTTTTTAGCACCAGTACCAAACTCGCTTCACTTCACTGACAGTCTAACCCGTCTGTAGAAACCAGTTTAAACTTTAAAGGGCCCGTCTGAGGGGTGACAGAGACACCTGGTCTCCTGCAGCAGCAGCAGCAGCAGCCCCCCCACCCCCGGCCCCCCCACCTTGCAGACCGGATTCAGGGCGCCGCTGCCAATGAATCAAAATGTGTTTATCTAACAAAAAAAAACAAAAAAAAAAGGGTCAAGTGTAGCACCGTGCTGGGTGGGGTTGCCACAGTAACAGGATATATATATATATATATATGTGTGCTTTACACACCCGTCCAAGACACCCCCCCTCCCCTCCTTGTATAAGTGTCATTAACTACAAGGCCCCCTATTGGCCTGCCGGGCTGCGGGCCCTCCAGACACCAGCTCTTTGTTTAAGCAGCTCTCGTATCACATCTCTTGTTTGTCAAAGCGACTCCATTACAGGTGCTCAGTCAAAAAGGTGCTCGCCACGCAGCTCAGGAGGGGAAAAATGTAAAAAAAAAAAAGGGCTGTTACGAGTTGTTTTACAACAAAAAGAGACGCTTTTTCTGGGTTTGGGACAACACGGTTTCACATTTTTAATCCAGAAAGGTGAGTGAAGGTTAAATTAGTGCTAAAAACAACAACAACATCTGCAACATTCCCTGCATTTGTAAACGCTTTAAGTTTCGTGGTTTTAGCCCATTTTTCTTCAGCTAAACACGTACAACACATGACATCTTTAATCTGCTTCTTTTTTTTTGTTTCCTTTTAGTTTTCCCATCAAAGTCCGCTCATTTCTCCACATTATTAAAAAATCCATTATCAGAGTGAACTTGATCAGAGACGTGACATTACCAACCAGTCCCTCCAGGAATTTAGTGAATTTGAATGTAAAAATTACAGAAAACAAAACGTTGCATTATTTTTGAAGTCTTATGAATAAAGAGTTTTATGTAATCGCTTTCCTTTGACCATTAACAGACAGAACACCACAGAAATATTTCAGGTCATCTAATTAAAAAAGATCCATCACGGGGCTTGAAGTTTGAAAAAACTTGTAATATCCAAAAAAAAAGGCCGTCAAAATAAGAGCTTTAAATGCACCAAAACAAAGTGAATCTCCACCAACAGACCGCCACGAGGAACCCTGATTCTCACGATGAGACCACGTCTCCCATAAACCGCCGTCTCTTCCTGTTTTGACCGTGGTTTGTTTTGGTCTGACTGTAAACGGTACAGAGGTGAGACCGACTTCAAAAGCAAAGTCTGAGGTTGGTTGTCATGATGCAACACCTGCAGATCACTAAAGAGTAAGAACTGCCTGTTACGCACTTTATTTTGGAATAAATCGTCCTTTTTCTCCCCGTTTTCCAGCTCCGGCCGACTGCAACGCATCAACGTTGTTAAACTTCCCTTCGGGGTTCAAACGAGTTTCTCACCGAAGAGTCGTCGTCGTCGTCGTCATCGTCGTCCTCCTCGGGCTCCGGCTCTTTCTTCTTGGAGGAGCTTCGCTCGCCGCCTCTCTTCTTCTCCTTGCCGCTGCCGCCTCTCTTCTTCTTCTTGCGTCCCGGCGTGTAGTCGCTGCCCTCGCTGTCGGAGCGGTGGGCGGGGGCGCCCTCCTCCGCCTCCTCCGCCCCGCCCATGGGCTCCGGGGAGCTGATGGCCAGCTCCTGGTTAGCCGAACGACATCGGAGGAAGACAAAGTCAGCAAAAAAAAAATAAACAAAATCACACCGCAAATCAGCTCCTGGTTTTTCTTGTTAAATACATCATCTGTAAAAAAAAAAAGATCACAATAATAAACTTGTGTCACGTCTTTATTCTCCATCCTCACCTCTCGGCGCGACCGCCTCTTGCTGCCTTTGCTCTCTCGGCTCTTCTTCGCCTTCTTCTTCTTCTTCACCACCTTCGGAGTCTCGTTCTCCGAGATCTCCTCTTCCTCATCGTCTGCAGGGGGGGCGGAGGAGGAGGAGGAAGGGGGGGGAGAGGGGGGGGGGCACATTTCGTGGTTAACGTCGCAGTCGTGTAACAACATCAAACGAGAGGAAACAGCGTTTGCTGGGCTGGTTAAACGACGGTCGATAAAGAGAGCTGATTATTTAAAACGATTACAATCAGATCGCCACATCAGAGGCGTGAGCACGACATCTGGCTTCAGAAAAGCGTCTTCACGATCAATACGTAAAATAAACACGGTTCGTTTCCGTTCACGAAGACCAGACGTGCGACGGCACACTTCAAAAAAGAACAATGTAAAGAAACGCCGCTTCTTTTTTTGTTGCCGTTTCGGATTTTAATTCGACGCTCCAGGAACATAAATGAGTTCGTATTTAAATGAGGGTTTTAAAGCAGGAAGGTCCTTTAATGTGGCATCTAGACAAACTCACGCATACACAAGACAAAAAATACAACTAAAACAGCCACATCCACCTGCTGTCAGAAGGTACAAAACACCTGGAATAAAAACCAGCAGGAGGCCTGAAGGTAAATTCCACTTTTAGAGGTTGTACTCAGGTGACTTAAATCGTTTATTTTGTTTTGCTCCGGTGGTTAAAACAGTCATTTTACAACCGATTAGTCATTTACGCCCAGTTGTGCAGGAAGGACCTCGGTCCCGTTAATGTAAACAGAAAGCGACCTGGTGAGGAAGCGTTTAACGCGACGGGAGGTTCGAGGTCGTATGAAGAAGCTGTGAAGTGGAAAAAAAATAAAACAATCGATGCGGTTTTGAGTTTTGTACAGAGATCCTTGTAAAATAGTGGCAGCGGCTTATTTGTTCTGCTGAAAGCAGATTTTTTTTTAAGAATGGAGGTTTTTGTCTGGGAAATAAAACCAGCCAGATTTTCTCATCGTAAAAAGAGACAATTTATTCTGAGAGGAAAATCCTCACGTTGGCCCACATTTGGGAAACTGATGTGCGATTCGCTCGTGAAAACTTGCGACTAGATATTAAATTGAATCTGTAGTTAATGTGAAAGATGACACGTGTCTTAAAGTTTTTGGGGAAGTTTTGCTTCTTGTCTCTTTGTTTTATAGACAATGTGAAAATAATGTTTTGGACAGAAGTCACTTGAACAAATCAATCAGAACATCGTCTTGATTAATCTAATATCTAAAATATTAAATAGCAAAACGAAGCCATTCATAACTTCTCAGCGACGGCGGTGATGTCTTTTATTTGTCTGTGACCTGAAGGTACAAAATTTGTATAACTGAAACAATAAGTTAATTATTAAAACAGTTCCCAATTAACTAATCAATTAATGGACTAATTGCTGCATCTCTTTTAAACTACATGATTAATTGACAAATATGGAAAATAAATGGTCAATCAATCAATCAATTAAAATAGTCCTTGATGGCAGTTTTACCGTTACATATCAAGCCTCTAACCAGTGACGGAAGTAACTAAGTACTTTTACTCATGTACAAAATTTGAGGTACTTTCACTTTATGTAACTTTATACTTCGACTCCACTAAACGTGAAGAGGTACAACATCTGTCTGACAGCTGCTTTCAAGATTACAGTTTTTCATTCCCTTCTTGTGTCGTGTAAACAAAGCGTCTGTAAATTTAGTGTTTTTAAATCTGATTTTGTTTCTGACAAACTGAAGGATTCAGGCTCATTAAGGGGTTGAGAAACTCCCGCTTGCTTTTTATGCTTAATAACATATTTTGAAAGAAACACCTTAGATTCGTTTGGAAAAATGCAATTAGTCTCTGAGCTTGGTCCTTTTTTTTTAGAGATATGTGGCTTTTAAAATTCACATCGCTGTGAATGCACATGAATGCAGCAGTAATATTAATCCAGAGAGGCCACATGATAAGACTGACAGGGAGCATTTACTGCTCAGTGTGTACTTCTACTCTTCATGTTACAAGTACATCCTGCTGATAATATTCACATGTTTCACTCTTGTGATGTTTTGAATGTGTAGAGGAGTATTTTCCCCTGTCTGGTATTTGAGTATTTCTTCCACCTCTGCCTCTGAATCAGTCCTCCTGCATTTCCAGTTGCAATATCGATTAAGATGCACAAATAAAACACGAGCTCTGCAGAAGGACCAATAATGCGCATTTTAATACGAAAACGTGAACGATTTTTTTTTTTTTAATTTTATTTATTTTGCTTGCAGGATGTTATTGTTTACACACCGTCTCTTAAACCAGATGTGTGGAGTTGGTTGGTTTTTTTTTTTTGGTGGTATTTGATGCAGCTTTGTCGGTGTGCACATTTAGCACTTGACGCTAACTTGCAAAGAGGGGGGAGAGGGAGGAGGGGGGAGGAGGAGGAGGAGGAGGAGGTGCTATTTGTTCTCTATGGTTCCAACCGCGAGCGCCGCGCGTTGCGTGCTCGTTTGCGCGAATCAAACAAAACTAAACAATAGAAGCTCAAAATCAACCCGGGCGAGAACACGCAGGTGATCCGCGTCACCAGCACACCGCCGGACGGTCGGAGATCACCATGCCCACTTTATTTATTTTATTTTATTTTATTTAGTTTTATTTGTCCGTCTTTCTTTCTCCCCCTTCACACTCAAACCGAAGGCGCCGGCCATGAGGAAGGGGAACGCCGCCGAGCGTCATCCTCCAGCTCCCGAACCTCACTGGCTGCCTCCATCTTGTCATCGACACGTAAAACAAAACAAAAAAAACAAAAAAACAGAAAACAGAAAACGACAGAAACGCCGGTACCGGCTAGCGCGAGGAGGCCCGGTAACACGCCGGGTCTGTCGGCGTGACTCCACAACCGCAACACACGCAAAAAAAACCACACACGACCAGCCGTGCACCCGTGTGTGTGTTTGTGGTAAACAACAACAACAAACAAGCCAAACTGGTTTTTGATGTT
Source organism: Embiotoca jacksoni (assembly GCF_022577435.1). Classification (NCBI taxonomy): domain Eukaryota; kingdom Metazoa; phylum Chordata; class Actinopteri; family Embiotocidae; genus Embiotoca; species Embiotoca jacksoni. The sequence continues at coordinate 1,909,996 of NW_027185394.1, read as the reverse complement.
TACAACAACAACAACAACAAAAAAAAACGGTGTTTGTAAAAGCGGCGCGCGACGCGACAGACCTCCTCTTTGGTAGCTTAGCTCGCTAGTTAGCTGCGGTGACTTAGCTTTAGCATGCTTGCTAACCCTCCATCCGACATGAGTGATGTGGAGGAAAAAAAAAAACATCTGCTCGTGCTAACATGCTAACACACTTAGCAACCCGGAGCTAAGGAGTGATGGAGCGTCGTCGGTCTTACCGTGAATCAACCGGTCCTCCGGGGCTCCGTAGTCCTCCCGGTCGTCCTCGCTTCCAGACATAGCGAGGAGGGGGGGGGGGATGAGGAGGGGAGGAGGAGGAGGAGGAGGGGGGGAAACTTTCTATTTAGTTAGCTAAACAGTTTAGCCAACTAAATAAAGTATGTGCGGGGGGAGAAAGATCCAGAGTTGTGACCCGTCTAGAGTCCAAGTGGCGAGGAGGAGGAGGAGGAGGAGGAGGAGGAGGGATAAGGAGACACAAAAAGAAAAAACGGAAGTGAGTATTTAAGGAGGAGCATCCGAAACAGTCACCCGCATGGACAATAAATCGGAACTTTTTATCCGGACGGGCTCCGGAGAGGCTCCTTCCCCGGCCCCGGCTCCGGCTCATCTCCGCCGGCGTGCCGTCTCTCCCTCCGCCGCTAGTTTCGTTTAGCTCGCGTGCTAAGTAGCCGAGCTCTGACCGGGCGGGCGGGCCCGAGCCTCCCGCATGAGACCCGACGAACTCCCGGCAGAAACGGGCAGAAAAGAAGAAAACGGGGGGAAACCCGCGTCGATCCAGAAACACCAAAACAACAACCGCCGGCGTCCGAGGCTGTCCTCGTCCGCTCCTCGACCCCCAGCAGACCGTCTCACCCGGACTCTCGGTCGCAAACAATACCGACAAAAACCTGACATACTCACAACTTGGTCCACAGGAAGGAGCAGCGGCTCCCGGGCCTTCCGTCCTGCGGTGTCCCTCTCCCGGGGAGCTCCTCGTGTTTCTGCTGTTTTTGTTGGTAACGGGATATAAAACAATTTTAAATGTGTTTCCGTGTTTATGTGTGTGCGGTGTGTGTGTGTGTGTGCGCACACGACGCCGTCTCCCTCTTTCTCTCTCTTTCCTCGCACACTACACACACCCCGCGCGCGCGCGCGCACACACAAAAGAAGAGATCAGGGGGGCAGACATCCCATAATATCCCCCCCCTCTCTCTCTCTCTTCCTCCCCCCCCCTCCCCCCCTCCTCCTCCTCCACCACTCACACACTCACACGCACGCACACACATACACACACTTCACTCACCCCTTCCCACACTCTGCATAGTTACCTTGCAACGTACAGACCATAATAGTCAACTCACCCCCCCCCCTCCTACAGTCCTCTTCCCCATTCCTCCATGCACACCACCCACCACCCCCCCCCCCCCCACACACACACACACCTCCACCCCTCCCTTAGCAACCGTGGTTGCCACGGTGACGCTCCCCTCCCCTCCCACCCCCGTGTGCCATCCCATAATAGTAATGAGCGCCAGTCACTGACATCCCACAATAAGCATAACTCCAAAAAGAGAGAGAGAGAGATAGGAGAAAGGAGGAGGAGGGAGGGGGGGGAGGGAGGGGGGGAGGGGGAGGGGAGGGGAGGGGGGTGAAAAAGGAAAAGCCGTCACATGGCAACTGTGTGTGCCACATGACTGCTTAACTTCAGCGTGCATGTTTGCATGTATGCGCAAAAAGGCACCCGCACTGTACGTACTGCAGGGGGGGGGGGGGCAAGGGGGCCGGGAACCACCTTTTAGAGCAGAGCATGGGGGGGAGGGGGGGTGACACCAGGCGTGACCCCCCACCCCCCCCCTCCCCCCCCCCCCCCCATATAAAGCAGAAATATATTTATATTTATATATTTTAATAAATATATTTATTATATTAAATATAAGTGAGATCGTTCAGAAACAAGGTCAGCAGGAGGTGAGAGTCTGGTGGGGGTGGGGAGGGGTGGGGGGTCAGGAAGGAGGTCACGGGGTCAAATCTGTAGTCACAACTGACTCCCAAGTCTGACCCCCCCCTCCTCCTCCCCCCCTACCTCACCCCTCCTCCCCCCCCAGAACCTGAGAGCCCAGAAGAGCCAACAGCTGTCTGCTGCTGGAAAAATGAACTGCAGTCAATGGTGGGAAAACTGTCTGGGTCCTAGACAGGGCTTTTTCCCACCGTTGACTTTCACTGTATTTACATTCAGACTGTGTCAGGTGGGGGGGGGGGGGGGGGGGGGTGGAGGTTGTTTTCCTTCGGCCCATTGTTGGGGAAATCCTTATTTAGTGTGTTGGGGGAGGGGGGGAGGGGGGGGGGGCGTGAAAGCATCAGAGTTGTTCACAGAAGTCTTGAAAAATAATTCAACAACTTCTTTTGGTACTTTGATGCAACATGTGGTGAAAAGTATGTGGACACTCTGCCCCCCTCCTCCTCCCTCCCTCCTCCCTCCTCCCCCCTCCTCCCCCTTCCTCCTCCTCCTCCCTCCTCCTCCTCCAGCAACCTTTAGAGGAACTCTGAATGAAGCCTCCAGTTCGGATTTCAGCCGTCGCCATCTTTGCTAGTTAGGAGCAGGAATGTGACCATATTTGGACGAGCTGGGGGAGGAGCCAGCGGTGTATCTGACCAATCTGATTCGGAAACCATGACGATTACTACGTCCCGCCCACCGATAGCTGTACCTGACTGCACCACAGGCCTGTCAATCAAACAGACACGCCCCCAAAAACAGGTCTTCTTGAATCTTCTTTTCTAATGAATGAGGGATTATTTTCAGATGGACCTCCAGAAAACTAACAAGAAGGAGTGACTTTAGCTAACAACACCGAGATAACTGATGGACACATTTTATTCACTTTGGATTTGATGAGACAAGTTGAATGGGAGTCTATGGAGCCGGAGGCTTTTAGGAGCCGACCTCTAGTGGCACTCGCTGGTATTGCAGCTGAAGGGCCTATTATTTCAGGCCTGAAGCTACGAGCTCTTTTACATTCAGTCTGCGGTTTTACAGCCTTAGTTAGGTTAGGTAGTTACTTTATTAGTTTTGGACTCTTGTGACGATACGATGTCATAAAGCTGCGTAAGTACAAACTTTCCGAGTCGTTTCTGAATC